>NW_015162020.1:286190-287423 GCF_001447785.1 Gekko japonicus | reverse complement strand
TGCAATCCTGGCTCAGCAGGATGAAATGTATGGACTGAAACTCATTTCTGTCAGCAGACCTCTAAAAAACTGGGCTCCTCAAAAGCATAAAAGGAAGAGACCTGGTTAGTAGCTTTCCAATTAGTCTATTATCTACAGCAAAGCAGTCATTTATGAGCCAGAGAAACTGCATTCAAGCTTGTAAGGTGGCTTGTTGGACTTAATTAGGGTATAGTTCTAGGACAGCTGCTTGGAAGTCTGCCTGCAATTATAAAAGCCTTCAAGTGAAGTTAGAAATGGAGTTAATCAGAGAATTATGAGGAAAAAGGAATTTTACAGAAACATTTCATTTTTAAAAAAGATTTTCTCTGGGGGAATTTTATGCCAATGGTTTGGCTGACACTCCTTCAAAAGGCATTCATAGACATTAAGGCTGAGGAAGTTATTGTCCCAGGCCCTTCAGAATTCAAATGATTGAATTCTGATTGGCAGGGCTGGTAGTTGTCCAGCTAATGGGGAAGTTCAGAGGCCTTCAGAAAGGCTCTCCTCTCCTTTCATTAGGGTCCATCCTCCAAAGCAGCCATTTACTCCAGGGGAACAGATCTCTGTTGCCTGGAGATGAGTTCTAATTCCAGTAGATCTTCTGGCCCCACCTGAAGGCTGGCAACCCTACCTTTCATGCAAGAATTTGCCTCCCAGTCTCCCAGGATGTAATGAGATTAGCCACTCACTTTGGAGCCAAGCAGGAATTGGGGGGGGGGATTAAGGTCTCCTTTTTGGCTGCTTCATGTTGCTCCCCATTCCTCCGCTTGCACCTGCTGATGTGACCTTGGATCAGTCACAAGCTCTGGCACAGCTGTTCTTGAGAAAGAGCAGTTTGTGTCAGAGTTCTCTCAGCCCCACCCACCTCACAGGGTGTCTGTTGTGGGGAGGGGAAGGGAAAGGAGTTTGTAAGCCGCTCTGAGACACCAAGTGAAGGGCAGGGTATAAATCCAATCTCCTCCTCCTCCTCCTCCTCCTCCTCCTGTTCTTCTTCCTTTTCTTCTTCCTCTTCTTCTTCCTCTTCTTCTTCCTCTTCTTCTTCTTCTTCTGATAAGCAGAATAAAAAGGGTTGGTCCTTGGACTGATTAGGTCATAACTAGCATTGGCAGGAATAAGGTGGGTTGCTCATTATAGTCAGTATGATTTGGAGAACATCGTAAAGCATCAAGTGATCAAGGACTATTCCTGTAACAACCCATCATTTGCTGTTCA
>NW_015162020.1:274258-286116 GCF_001447785.1 Gekko japonicus | reverse complement strand
GGAGAGAAACCCCTTGGTGCTGAGCAGCATCAATCAAATCCTTAGTTGTCTGTGTAGTGCATTGGTGGAGGGGGATGAGGCTTGGCACCTTGACATTCTTCATGTGCAAGCAAGATTAAAGAAGGCCAGCGAAATCATGGTACAAGTCTGGAGCCAGGGTGCAGTTGCCCAAATGATGGTAACTACCAAAGTGTTACCCCAACCAGTGTTGATTTAAGAAGCTGAATCACTGCCTTCAGTTTTTGGGAAAATATAGCTAAATGGCAGGCCTCAGTAAGAGGTGAGGAATTAGCAAGGATCCACTACCTATATTTACGGGGATCTTTCCCTTTAGGAGAGCTCTCAATAATCAGTCCAAGGGGGAAATAGAGAATGGTTTATTGAAGGGAAATTAAGGAATTTAACACACAAGGAGCACACATAGAACATACACACACCCAAAATCTGTAGAAGATAGAGGAGTGGGAGAGTAGTAGGGATTGAAGCAATAGCTACCTTTCCTGAAGATATCCATGAAGGAGAGATGGCAAAACAACCAGTGCTTCTTGGAGAGGAAGGACCCAGTATACTGGGGGTGCATGTTGGTAGGCCCATGAGACAACATGAACACAGTGACGGAGCTGCGCTGGGCTAGTTATACCCAAAAATGTGTCCAGCGAGCTTGCTAATGCACGGGGTCCCTCAGAACAAAGCATTGATCAGATTAATTAGGGATTAGACAATGTAGTTTGAAAATGCTGTATAGAGTTCCCAGGAGTAGGCAAAAGAGACCAGAGAGTCTCTTCTATTATTCTAGATGCAAAGTGGAATTTGGGTTGGGTGCCTGATTACTCCTCTGGTGGTTCAAAGAGCTAATGGATTGCTAATTTAAAACTAATCAAAATGGAAACAATACTGCTTGATGAGCCACCTGGGTTTGGGGTGTGGGAAAGGGGTAGAAGTCAGGACTTTTCATTATAAAGGAAATGTGGGGAGGAAGGCTGAGGCGAGATTGATAGGATTAGCAATTGGAACAGAGAAGAAGTAGCTCTGGGGCAAGGCAAGTCCATTGTCTGGAGTATGCGGATGTCAGCATCTGGAGTATGCGGATGTCAGCAGGGTGGAGGGGGAGGCCCAGCTGTCAGAACAAGGTCTCATGTGCTTCACAAGGTCTCATGTGCTTCACATGGTAATGGGGGCTTTCAGTCCTGGCATCCATCTTTGTGTCCACTTATGTCAAGTTGCCTGGTATGTAGACTCCTGGGGTACCCCTAAGGGGTCCATTGCTGGTTGAAACAACCCCTCCTGAGAGACAGGGGGTCACCATCCTTACAACGTCCTTAGTATTATTCATTCACTACATTTTTTCCTTTTTGAAAAAAAATGCTTTAATCACAATAGCATTGTGATTAAAATGACACGTAGCAGTTTTCAGAGTCCAACAGATGAACATTCAGGTAGCTTTTTAAAATGTTTTCATAACTGGAGAAGAAACTGATCTTGCTTATGTGAAGACAACTGTGTGAAACACAGCCTGCATTTACTACAGTTGATATATCTAATCATTGGTGCTTGTTGGACATTCATCTTTCAGAATCACTGGGTGTGTAATAAACATTTCCAAGGAATATGACACACTGTGGGTAGATGTACAGCTAAAGTTCTAGAATAATAATAGTTCAATGTTTTGTATACAGATCCAATCCCTGGCATTTGCAGTTAAAAGGATCAAGTAGTGGGTGATGTGAAAGACCTCTGGCCTGAGACCCTGGAAAGCTGCTGCCAGTCAGAGTAGACGACACTGACCTTGATAGAGCAATGTTCTGACTCTGTATGTGTTCATAGCTGTATGTGTTTGCATGTTCAATCTTGTCACACTCTTTTTTTAATGAACAAGAAATGCCATTCTTTTGGTGTGAGCGAGCTTGTTTTTTTAATTCCTGATTATCAATTGCTGAACAACCTGTAATGTTGTATACTTTTGCAAATACAGCACCATCCATCAGCCGGCCCTCAAACTGGATCTTGAAATCTGAAATGAGCATCAAGCGGCTGGTTCCAAAATTCTCAGATCTAGTACCGACCAACCCTTCTGCATAAAGATAATCCAACTACATGCGTTGGAGAAGATTGCTTTGCCTGTGGCTGGTTGAGCAAGAGAAAAAAAATTGAAGTCAGCTCCTGTGCAGTCTTGGGGACAGCATGTGTTGCTAATGGATATGCAGCCAACCAATCAATAAATTGCCCAGACTATGAAACTTCCCCAAAGGCAGGGAGTGATACATCACTAGCAGGCAGATACCATGTCCTCCTTGTACTTAATATCCCGCTTCCCACTGCTAATGAAGCAGTGAATAGGAATGATTTTGCCTTCTTCATCTTTTTCTCCCCTTTCAGTAAAAAAATAATTATCTCCATTTCTATTTCTCCTCTTCCTTGTGCAAACTAAACCTGTGATTTTCACACTATTTTCTGTCTCACCAAAGTTTCCCCAATGTCATTTGGCCACCACTGAAATAGCACTATACACCATTCACATATGATACATATAAACGATGTACATTATATGCATAAGGATCACATGCAATGCATATAAAATAATAAAATATGCATACATAATTAGGGCTGCCAACTTCCAGCCCAAGCCAGGAGTTTTCCTGGGATTACAAGTGTTCTCCAGACTATGGCGTTCCCCTGGAAAAAATGGCAGTGACGAGAGTTCATGTTATATGATAGGTTTGAGGTTGAATCCCTGCCCAAAGTCCCCCATCCACAGGCACCACCCCAGATCTTTAGGATTCTCTCTGGCAAGAGTTGGCAACCCTAGCCTACAAATTCAACTATGCAAAGCGGAGAACTGAAACCACTGACAAAGATATAAGTGTTCATAAAAGGAGATGAAATAGGAATCATTTGCTCCTCCTTGGCAATGAAAAATTAAATAGTCAATGGTTTCAGGATTCAGTAGAATGCTATGCTCCTGGAATCCAAACAATCCCCCTTCCTTGCTCTGCACAAATAGCAATTTCCAGGTCTTAACTCACGTAGAAGGCCAATGCCCAGACTATGCTGAATTGCAGTTCCTCCCAATAGAACCTGGAAGATCATCTCAGGTGATCTTTTTATTATCTCCTGGCTACTGGACAACATTTGGGAAATCAGTTTTGCCCATTTTCAATTACAAAAGGGCAGATTCCCAGATCTGGATAGCCCAGACAAGCCCAAACTCGTCAGATCTCAGAAGCTAAGCAGGGCCGACCCTGGCAAGTATTTGGACAGGAGACCTCCAGAGACTACCAGGGCCAGGAGGCCAGAGGCAGGTTATCAAACCACTTCTCTGAATGTCCTCTGTGCCCTAGAAGGAGTTGCCAGAGGTCCCCATGACTTCCATGCATGGGCACACAAACAAAAAAAATGCAAAGAACCACCCTCCCAAAAAGAGAGAAAAGGGTAGATTCCACAACTGGTTTCCAACTTGCCCTACTTGGGCAAGATAATAGAGAAGGCAGTGGCAATTCAGTTACAGGGCTTTCTGGATGACGCTTCCATCCTAGATCCCTTCCAGTCTGGTTTTCGCCTGGGCCACGAGACGGAGACGACACTGGTCGGCCTCACAGATGACCTCCAGAGGCACCTGGATCGGGGCGGAATGGCAGTGCTCTTGTTGCTAGATCTGTTGGCTGTGTTTGACATGGTCGACCACCAGCTACTGGCCCACTGCCTCACCGACACTGGAGTTCAGGGACTAGCCTTGCAGTGGCTTGTTTCCTTTCTTCAAGACCGGGGACAAAGAGTGGCACTGGGGGACTAACTGTCCCAAAGGCACCCATGGAAATGTGGAGTGCCTTGAGGGGCGGTGCTGTCCCCAATGCTCTTTAACATCTATATGTGCCCTCTTGCCCAGATTGCTCGTAGGCATGGGCTGGGTTGTCACCAGTATGTGGATGACACCAAGCTCTATCTGTTGTTGGATGGCCAGTCCGACTCCAAACCTGAAGACCTTGGCTGGGCATTACAAGCCATGGCTGGTTGGCTTAGGCTAAGCTGGCTGAAATTGAATCCAACAAAGATGGAGGTCTTGTGCCTGAGCCATGGCGGGCTGAGGGTAGGGATCCCGCTTCCGACCTTCGATGGGGCACCATTGGTGCCAGTGCCGGAAGTTAGGAATCTGGAGGTTAGGATGCCTCCTTAGCAATGGAGGCCCGGGTAACAGCCACTGCCAAGTCGGCCTTTTACCACCTCCGGCTGATTAGGCAGTTGGTTCCCTTCCTCGAATGCAGTGACCTGGCAACAGGGATCCATGCAATGGTCACCTCAAGACTGAATTAATGTAATGCCCCCTACATAGGGCTGTCCTTGTCACAAATCCAGAAGCTACAGCTGGTGCAAAATGCCACAACCAGGCTGTTGACGAGACTCCCTACTCGGGAGCATATCCAGCCTGTGCTACAGGTACTGCACAGGCTGCCTCTAGCTTACCAGATCCACTTCAAGGTGCTGGTTCTTACCTTTAAAGCCCTTTCTGGCCAGGGACCTGCATACCTGAAGAACCACCGTTCCCCATATGTACCCCGGAGAGCACTGCAATCAGGGATCCAGAATCGGCTGGTCCTCCCAAGTATTAAGGAAGCCAGGCTGGAGATGACCAGGGCCAGGGCTGGAAGTTTATCTTTGTACTGTGACACAATGTTAGTGATTTATATGATGCACCAGTGCACTTTTTAGCATTGCAAACTGAAGCGTACTTTTCCTACCAACACATTTGATATATGCAGGGAGTGTTGAAATTATCTGGGCTAACTTCCTATTTTCCATAGAACTGATTTCATTGCAACAGAACTCTCATGTGCAAACAAAGTTAATCTACAGAGTTCATCAGAATTTATTGTGGCATGACCTTTTTTGAGACAGAATCCATTTTGACAGAAGGCATCAAAAGAGAGCTCTGGGGCAAGTGATGCTCTGTCTTCTTGGTGCTTCCGGGGGTCAACAGTGGGAGGGCTTCTAATGTCCTGGCCCCACTGGTGGACCTCCTGATGGCACCTGGTATTTTTGGCCACTGTGTGATAGACTGTTGACCTGGATGGGCCTTTGGCCTGATACAACATTGGCGTCTCTTATGTTCTTATGACCCTTTTGTTGCTCTGGTGTCTTGATCAATTTCATTTACGGCCCAATTTGAGTAGTTGTAATTCAGTTTTGGTTTGATTTTGAATTGTGTCCCGTTGATTTCAAAGAGCACAATTCAATTTGCTGTATTTTTTAAAAAAACTTTTCATAATCAGATGAAATTTGCAGAGATGGAAACCTTCCATGAGGGAAGAATGCCTACTAAATCTCATCCAAATAAATTCTGAGGTTTTATTCTGAAACAACTATTTGGTATTTTAAAGAAAGATTCGTGCTAGGCCTGCCATACATTTCTATTGCTGATTTGCATGAAATGCATGGGCAGTGTAGAAGTGCTCCTTGGTAAGATAGCTGCAAAAGCAAGGGAAGCAAAGGAAGTAATTAGCAGCCTTAATTCAGGAGCTATGTGTCTCATTGGTAGCTCAGATCTGTCAATCATTCTGTCCCTTGCCTGACCTCCCTCTAAATGGTTGGAAACCACCTCCCTTATATGGAAGAAAAGGCCACAGGCAATTAGACAGATGGGGGAGCAGACAAAGATCTAAAGTGACTCAGAACATTTTGGATGTCTTTGCATCAGTTTGGAGTGATTCGGGGGGGGATCTCACTTCATTTAATGTTCTTTCCAATGCAATTAAGCAGCAGCATTTAGTTAGGGGTTGTGATTCTTTCTTGGAATTAATGCTCACTCCTAGAATATATCTGTAGAACATAGGTCATTTACACATAATGGGATGGATCCAACCAGCTTTTTCACTGATAAAAAAACCGAGGAGAGCCTCCTCTTTGACCACTGAAAAAGCTATGCTAGGGATTATGGTAACCTGCACGAACAAATCCCATGTGCCAAGATAGTGTGAAAAAGCTGGCTGGATCCAACCCATAATATACCTGCAATGTGTAATTCTAGATTTACTGATAAACAAATACTGTTGAAAAAATGTACATTTTATGGGAAGAACTGTATGAACAAAGACAGTATGAAAATTAAGAATGAAACAGTGAGCCAAACTACCCAACACTTTTGGGTGAGTTGATTACCTCTCAGCCATACAACAACTGTGAAGAATGTAATTTGAAAACTTGGCAGGATCCCAGTTGGGCTCAGAACTGTGGCAAGGGGGGGGGAGATGGGCTACTGCCGCCAAACTGCATCATTTCCCCAAGCTGAAATGGCCACAGCAGGAAATTGTTTATTTGGAGCTGTATGTACTTGGGATGCTCAGTGTATATCTCCAGAGTTATGCAAATAACTCCTGGCCATGCAGGGGCAGTTTCAGAATGGGAAAATAGCATGGGGGGATGTAAGAGACCCTCTTCCTTTCCATTCTGCAGTTCTGAGCCAAATTTAGATCTTAAGCTGGAACAAAAAAAATGGGGATTTGGGGGATGGAATAGCAGGGATGGAAAAGTTCGGAATTGTCCCTGTTGGTAATTATCCAAATGTCACCTGCGCAGGGTTTGTTGGTGGGGGGCAGGTTAAAAACATATACAAACCTCATACAATTTTGCACAAACTAGTTATCATGCAAAACTTCTTTCTTACTTTAAAAGGCATTTGTTGAATTGCTTCCTAAGTCATTAGTGAAACCCAAGTACAAAATGTTATTTAATTTTTTCACCCAAAAGGCAATGATGAGAAAATTATGCCTCAAAAAAAGGGTACTTTTCTCTGTCGTGATGTATTGTTCTCTGATTAAGTGAAGAAAGCTTCAACAAAGAGACCTAAATTAGATATTGGTTATCCTCCAGGGTAGAAGGGTTTCTAAGCAGAAGGAAATATTGATCCTGTGCCTGGCTTAAAGTCCATGAATATAGAGTGCAATCCATTATAAGGGAAAGCAAAAACCATTAAACTCCTCAAGCATTCAATTAGACTATTACTTTATCTGCCTTAATTGATGCTGCTAATAGTATCATATATAATTGTTCCATACAGGCAGAAAACCTGCTTGTTAATGACTGTTAGCTAATTCACATGGTGACATTTAAGCAATAGCAGCAGTCCGGGCTCTAGTCGGGGGGGAGCTCTCAGGTACGGAGCTCCGGAAGAGAACCTCTAGGGGGCGGGGCGGTCACGTGGTGAAGCCCCGCCCCCTTCTTTACCCCGCCCTCTGCTTCGATCCTCATTCCGTTTGGGAATGAGGATGAAGGGCAGCAGTCCTGTACACAAGTTCATGATCGATGTGTGACTCATCACCTAAGCAGTGCAGTATGCTAATCTGAAAGAGTTCTTGTTTGTTTAAACTGAAATTCTAATGTAGCGGCCCATTTGCATCACAATGGGATAGGTTTTGAGAGGGGCTTTCATCCTCTTATCAAAACTATATTATCCTGTTCCACTGCCTGGTTTGTTTGTCATGTTATTATTGCCTTGGCAGGAATATGTATAGACTTTCAGAAAGCGTAATAGCTGTGCTGCTGTCCAGTTCTGGGGGTAAGCACAAACACAGACATCAGAATTGGAAGCAGGCTGTAGATCCTTTTAAAAACTTGATCTGAATTATTTATTATTGGAATTGAAGCTAGTCATACTATGGAATCAGTCCCATAGATGTTTCCATAGTTTCAACAGGAAATATATCTCTGCATGTAATTTTCCCTTGCCAAACTGAGAATCAATTCTCAGACATTGTGCTCTATGGTCACCATAGAGTTTTTAGCCAAATGCTAGAACATCCCCTGCATGATGTGCTGGGCTTGATGACATCAGTTTTGGGTGATGTCATTGCATTGGGCACATAGGGCATGATGGGGCTCTTTGGGTTGGGGCTCCCCCATTGGCTAGCTGGCTGGCAGTGGATCGGTGGCCCCCAAAGCAAGGGAACCCACACCCCATCAGGGGGGATGGCAATCCTAATTAGAATTGTCCCTAGTTGCACTGGAAATTGTGAACTGGGGCATGACTAGGGTTTCCAGCTCTGAGTTGGGATATTCCTGGAGATTTTGAGGGTGAGCCTCGGGAAGGAGAGGTTTAGGAAGGGGGGGACTCTCAGTGGGATATAATAGCATACAGTTTACTTTCCCAAACAGCCATTTTCCCCAAAGGAACTGTAACCTGGAGACCAGATGTAATTCCAGTAGACCTCCAGCCAACAATACTTGGATACTGCCAGCCTTAGGCATGAGTGATCTTTCTCGTCCTTTTCTTGGATCCTCCACTGGAGGTTCATAATAGGAGAGTATCTATTTTTAAAACAAAAATGAAGCTTGGTAATGGAGAGTGGAATTTCTTTTTCTGAAATTCAACTTATGTTGTTCTTGAATCCCCATATGCTTTTTTAAAAGAGGGATTTCTTTTTGAGTTCTCTTTGAAGAGAAATCAGTGCACTGTTTTGTAAATTCAGGTCTTGCAGTTGTTTAATTTTACACACCACAGGGTAGTTCTCTAACAGGAGGATAAGAAGTTTGGAAAGACATTGCCAGCCTCTGAGCATCTACAGAGTGAAATTCTGAAATTCTACAGGATTTCCCTTCCTACGTCTCCTTTGAATTTCTCTACGATCAAAATGGATTTGATTAGAAACTCTCCAAATTCCTAAAAGGAAGAAAATAAATAGATTCTCGGCCTTCAGCGAGAAATTGGTTAGAGGAATTAAGAATTTTTTGTTCTTAACATCCAAACAAAAATTGAGCATACAGGTGAGGAGAGTGAAACCCTACACATTTATCTTACTGTGCTATGTTTCACTTGCCCACTTCCAATACCAGAAGTAGGCTGGGTTTTGTTTTTCAAACATAAGGAATAGAAGCTGATGCAGATTTTAACTGCTATGATCTCCTTGGTATGATTTTGCTTAATATTAGATCATGCACCCAAGCTTTCCCATACTGGGGATAGTAGCAACAGGGAGCAAAAAGTGCATCTAATTGGTGTTTTTACATGAAAATACAGACGCTGAAGGATCTCAAATCCTGATCAGCAGTTCTCAGTCACACAGGTAGCTCTTCTGATTTCCACCCCACTTCATTTGCACTGTATGGTCTGGTTGAATGTGTTTTTACCTTACATAACTTTTATTTAGAGCAAAGATGCTGTACAGAACATAAATCAGAATGAATTCAGTGTGGTAACTATATCAGTTTGGCTTCTGAAATAGCGAGGAAAATGTGACCATCTGAAACACAGTAAACACTAGATCTATTTTAATGGCTAATTATATACCAATTAATTGACATGGCTGAAGGCTGAATTTATCCGGTCTATATTTATCGCATATGCTTTCTGAAAAAGAACCTCTACATGTTGGAGGTTGACACTGGGGAAAAACAGGATGTCTCTTTTGCTTTGTCTTTGACTTTATATTAGTTTTGAAAAATTCTCATTGCCTATTGGCTGATTTCTGGGTTGACAATTCTACCATGTTCCTTCTCTCTTCTTCCTTGCATCATATTGGCCTCCCCCCCCCAATTCTAAATTGCTAGATGGCCAGCCTTCATAAATGCAAAGCATCCAGCTTCAGCCTTTTACATGCTTCTGTGGATTTGTTGCTAACTACAGAGCCCTTAGAGTTGAACTCAGTGGCATTGAATGTGGTGCGTAAGGTATGGCTCAAGACACAACCAGTTTTTTTTAACACTGATCCTTGAATACAAATTGAATCCTCACTGCAAATTTGCATGAGGTTTATATTTAACAAAGGTGTGAATTTTCAGAGACTTGTAGCACTTTCTCAGAAAATGCAGTGCATTCCTAAAAAACTTCCCCTACAAAATTGGGACCTCTCCTCTTTTCTTACAAAGAGAAGAGGAGAGATTCTACTGGTCTCTGCATAGTGCTGAAGCCTGAACTACTTTAAAAAAGGTGATCCCCAGTGTAATACACAGCTTGCAACAGGAGCTAATGTGGTTGCTGTCAACAGAGGCAATCTATACTACAACACAGTTTGTGGAGTGTGATCATCCTCTTTTCTTGATCAGTAAACTATCCAATCATCTCCAAATAAACAAATAGACTCGGGTTCTGTCCAAAAATCATACAATGGTCAAAACAGTGATACTAAAATTACTACAAATAATTTGTTTGCCTGTGTAACTGTTAGCAATATGATGGCAGGGTAGACTTTGTGAAGAAGAAATTCCAGTGATACAGCAACGACATTGTCATTGAGACGTTTATACCTTTGGTTTCCACCTGCCTCAATTCAAATGGTAGGGATCTTGGAAATCTGTGTTCTTCATAGTGCTGCACTTTAGGCAAAATGTTTACCTCTGTTCAATTCCCACTGAAAAAGATCAGCAAAATGGGAAGATCCATTTAATGTCTGTGAGTATGAGCCATTTTGAGAAGAGACCTAATCTTCATTTCAGCTCAGCCTTACTTATTATTGTTTAACTTTATGTGCACTGGCAATGGTATTCTTTTAAATAAAACAAACAAACAAACCAAAAAAACCCCAAACAAAAACTAGAAGCATATGGCAGTGCTTTGACAGTACAATCCTATGTAGAATTTCTTCAGTCTAAGCCTATTGTTTTCAATGTGCTTAGAGTGGAGTAACTCAACAGGATTGTACTCTAGCATCTAGTGATGGAAATGGATTGGCTGCTTTTATTCATAAATAAGAGACAAAACTTTCCTAGTCTGTAAACTGAGTATCTTTGACTCATCCAATCTTTAGTAACAAAATAAGGGGGTAGATTGGGTCTATTTCTTTTCTCCTCAGATTCCTTCAGTACTGAAATCTGTATCTTCACTTGGGCACTTGACATTTTCCTATGTAATTGCCTATGAAAAGAGCCAATTATTTTGTATGCTAAAAAGTCAAAGTATCACTTTGCTATGAAAGTTTGGTAGCTGAGTCTGCTTGCTCTAGTGGAAAATAATTCTTGCTCTATGTGTATGTTTGTGCATGTGTATATAAATTATATCTAATTCTGAACAATAACCTCAGACTGTGGGGGGGAAACCCTGCACAATACGGCCATGTACAAGTAGAGACTATTGTTCTACAAGCCTGAGAGAAGTCTCAGATTTGCATAAAACTAGGATATGATTTTTTAAAAACACATTGGGAAGTGAAAAACACTGCAAACAAGGCAATGTCTGCTTCTTTAAGAAAATAATGCCACTGGGACCCCATGAGACTATGTTTGATGTCTTGATGGCCATTTTGATGATTAAGGGTTGCCTAGCAGCTAAAATTGCTTATGACTACATGCCACAGTTATTGTTGGGGGGGAGAGATAGATGGAAAAAGTAAAAGATAGGAGAAATGGAAGGTAAATTTGGAGGAGGAGGAGGAGAAAAACAAAGGAAGACACAATTTCCAATGGGAAAAACAGAACAATGTAGGTAGGAGAGTGGGAGACAAGAAAAGGGAAGGGGCTACCGGGGGGAGTGAAAGAGGAGAAACAAAAGGAAAAAAGGAAGCGGGAAAATGTGACCTCCCCATAGTACCTCATGGCCTTCATGAACGTTGTGGTTATTTGACAGCTATCTTTGGTGAATTTTGCTCAGTAAAATATATCTCTTTCTAATCTTATAGGTGCTTTTTGGGTAGTCCCTTCTTTAATGTTTTCTATGCTTACATGTGCAATTCCTATTTACTACTGCAAACACTGGTTGATTAGCTCAGCAATGACTATTCCGGCAGTGTCTTTGCAGGGTCTTCCAAACAGTTGCTATAGTATATCCTTTTAAATGGAGACATCATGGGTTGAAACTTAGACCTTCTGCATGCAAAGTATGTTGCTCTACCACTGACCCATTGACATTGATGGCTTTTCAAAGATTGTAGTGTTTAGAG
>NW_015162020.1:271411-274114 GCF_001447785.1 Gekko japonicus | reverse complement strand
CCCTACAAAATTGGGATCTTTTCTCTTTTCTTACAAAGAGAAGAGGAGAGATTCTACTGGACCTTGAAGTTTCATCCAGCTCTTCAGGCCAACAAATGGCTAATGACCTCCTCCTCCAGACCCACTTAAGAGTTCTGTCTGCTCTGATAGACTCAGCACAAAAGAGAACTTCCTCCTTACTCCCCTGAGCTTTATCACCTCTCTTTTCTCCACCCACTGACCTTGCCAGGCAGGTCAGAGAAGCTTTTCCTGAAGTTGCCAGAAATTTCCTTCCTGAAGACTCTATAGTATTTAACACCTCCAATTCTCTGTTCTCTGCTTGGGGAAGGAGGAGGGATTGACCCACCCATTATATCTCCTGCTAGATCTATTAGCATTTGTATGAAGGTGGATTGGGGTACATCTGGAAAGCAATTGAACTGACCTCCCCCCTTCCTGCCTGCTCTCTGCCCAGAGATGAAAAAAATGTTTAAAACTCAAGAGTGAAGGTTTTGCTCATTTCAAACCTCCAAAGAAAAAATGCATTTCTTCACAATTACAAAAAAAAAATCTGCTTAGTCCTAGCTGAAAAAGATCCTTCTTTAAATCCATCACTCCAAAGAAACTTAAATCCCTGTAGTTTGGTGAACTCCTCGGTATTGAATGTCAGATTCTTTGTGTATGCCCATTATTCAGACTCAGTCGTTTCCTTGGGATAGACAAAAGAGTTAGGATGTTCAATAAAAGGTAGCAAAGCAACAATAACCTAAAAGAATACTGATCTGCTACACAGAAAAGCACATTATAAAGTTTCCACCAAGACACACAAAAACCAAGGGAGCACGATGTTCCAAGGCATGGTTTCAGACTCTTTCATCCTTGCTGCACACTGCAGACCTCTCCACTAAAATTAGCCTCCATTCTCTGCCTTCTATAAATATTCTCAGTTGACTCATATCAATGAATCTTTCTCTATGAAACTTTGTCAGGACATCTCAATTATTCCCCCTTCCAGTTTTCAAAACCTCCACAGTGTTCGTGTGTTAGAGAAGAAATAAAAGTTTACATTTGGAAGTGTTAATAAAACCGGCCATTTTGGAATAGTTTTCCATCTATTTTTCCCTATATGAGGAAGAGATTATCTTGCTTTTGAAAGTGCATCAGCTTAGTTCATCTGTTCCCCGGACTATTAGTTCAAAGGAGAGAATATATTTTTTTGAAATTTTATTAAAGCATTAAACCATTACAGAAAGATCAAACATATTATGATCAAATAGCATACATAGTACACAAGAATAATTCTATGTAATACTTAAGCATGAAATTTCAGCTAAGTATACTGTTGTGAAGTAATTGTAAACTGCCCTTAAAAGGCTTTGTAACTGAGATAACTCCAAAAGAAGTATACCCAAACAATAAAACAGTATTAACAGAACTGACATTATCTAGAATCAGGTCTACTCTATTAATTATAAAATTTGGTACCATTAACAACTAGGAGCCTTGTCTGTTGATATGAGTTGTTAGGTCTAATAAATGCAATTCATTATAGGTTTGAAGAAGTTCAAAAATAGATTAACTGTTTATAAAGTGGGTTTCTTGAGATTACGTCAGCCTCTGCCATATAAGTAATGAGTGGATACCAAATCACAATGTACGTGGTTTCTGATTTTTTGAAGGTGTATTTGAAGTGTGGAGTGCAATTTTGCCCATAATGAAATGATTCCATAAACGTTCTTGCCAGGATTCTATAGTAGGTGGGGATTTATCTATCCAGTTAGCAGCTATAGTGGTTTGTGCTACAGCTAATAATATGTGAAGTAGTTTATTCTTGCTATTATTTCCCTGTGGGTCTGATCAATTGTTCAAAAGAAACGTTTCTGGTAGGAGAGGTAAGTTTACTTGTGTGATTAACTGTATGTGATGTTTGATTTGTGCCCAGAATGATTGTATGTATGGACATGACCACCAACAGTGGATAAAATCTGCTTTCTGGCCACAGTTTTTAGTACAGAGTGGATCTATGTCTTCTTTTATGTGATATAGAGTAGCTGGAGGTATATACCACCTGAGAAGAGTCTTGATTGTCTGAAATCGGATATTAAAAATAGCTGAAGAGTAGTTTGGGGAGGTCCATATACGGTCCCAATCATCTTCTTCCAGTCGATTTCCGCAGTCCTGGTTCCATAGACTTTGATATTTAAGTGGTCTCCCTTCAACCAATTCATTCAAAAGTTTATATATTTTGGAGAGTAAACTGGATGTCTGCGTCTCCATTTTTTCTAGTAATTTTTCAAAGCTCGTTTGTGGTCTAGTCATTGTTTCTACAATCTGTGAACATTCCATCATATGTTTAATCTGTAAATATTGGAACCACATTATTTTCTTTCCTATTTTCTCTTCTATTTGTGCCTTTTCCAAAACTTTCTTCTTATGTTGTAAGTCAGCAATATGAACAACACCCGCCTTTCTCCAGGACTTATATAAACTGTCTTCTTAACCGGGTGGGAACCACAATTGATTTAGAAAGGAGGACTGCAAAGATATTGGAGAGCTAACTTGTCCTTGTATTTGTACCATATGTTAAGGGTGTTTCTTAGGTATTTATGATCCTGCTTATGTAATGATTTTGCCAGGGATGGATTCCAAAAGGTGTCCAGTAAAGTATTAGGGGATAATTAATGACTTTCAATCTGAACCCACTCTAGATGTGGTGATGAAAGA
>NW_015162020.1:261638-271307 GCF_001447785.1 Gekko japonicus | reverse complement strand
TGAAGCTTTTTATAAGGGTTGTGCAATCTGGCCATGAAGGGTTTAAAGAATTCCATTTAGTCATTTGTGTTGTAGTTTCGGCATGGATCCATTTAAAGTTTTGATCCCGTAACTTTGATATATCTGTTGGGATAAAGACTCCCAGGTGTCTCCAATATGTTTTTGTCCAGTTGAAAGGAAATGTCTTCTTTATCGTGAGTCTGGTATGATCTTCCAAGTTAATGGGATAGATTTCTGATTTTTTTACTACTACTACTACTACTACTACTAATAATAATACTTTCAATTTATTAATCGCTTTCCCCAGTGGGCTCAAAGCAATGTACAGTTACACATTTTAGACAGGGGACTAACAATGGTCATAGGGGATAGGGAGGACAACATATATTCATTTTTAATTGCACACGCTGTCACTGCACAGTGTAAATGTCTTCTGGCTTGGCTCAGTCATTTTCTGAATGGCTGCTTGTCGACCAGGCTTCAGGACCCATATGTCAAATCGCCACACTGCCACCGCCTGGCTGGAAACATCCACTGCAGAGAAGTTCTTCCGCCTTTTTCCGAACCTCGACCAGGACATCCCAACCGTCAGCTAACACCCTCCCACAAGGGAGATTGGTGTGCCCACCCTCTCTAAGGAGTGGTTCCCATTTTATCTACTCGCCGAAGCTTTCAAATTGCTGGGTGGACGATGAGCTGGGGACAACAGGCTGGCTGCTCACACCAGTGCGGGGCTCGAACTAACACAGTTCGGATGTTAAGACAGTGGGATATACCCACTGTTCCACCGCTCCCCTTTTACTAAATTTAAGTCCAGAGATGTAGGTAAATTCAGAGGTGATACTTTGCACATTATGAAGAGATGAAACTGGATCAGTTAAGTAGAGAGTGAGGTCATCTGCATATAGACCAATTTTTTGTGTTCAGGTACCCACATTGATGCCCTTGATGTTCGGGTTTTTCCGGATAGCTTCTGCCAGTGTTTCTACTGCCAATACAAACAGAAGAGGTGACGGAGGGCACCCTTGCCTGGTTCCCCTTCGTAAATGAATTTTGTGGGAGAGTTTACCATTCAGCAGCAACCGAGCTGTAGGATTGAAGTAAAGTGCCTGAATGGGCAAAAAAGTCTCACAACGATCGTCACCTCAGGTCTTTTAACTTTTGTTCCTGCATATCAGCAACATCCCATAGGTTTAGTCTCAGTGCCAATCCTAACTATTTTAAGTGAAGACGTTTCACAATAAACATTATATGTACACAGTAGGTCTTGCAATGCGCAAAGAACTGCCCCAATCCATGGGTAATGGTCTTTTTGAGAGCCAGACTTGAAATGTTAGGTGCTGCCAATGAAGCACTTGTAAAACCACTCAGTGATTCTGACTAGTCAATTATGAATTCCATGAGGATTATAAACCAGGTTTTTGAAGGGGCACTACTTGTCCAAGGGAGCTTTGCTCCCTCTGGTAACAAGCTCTAGTGAGGATTCAGCACTTCTAGTTGTAGGATGCCGCTGGACAGCTCCCTGTCCTCTTCTATCCAAATATTGTCAAAGGCCTGGTCATCCTGAAGCTTCCCTCAGCGACCTGCTCATCTGGAAGCTTCCCTCAATGACTTTGCATCAGGCTTTCTTGTTTAAACTGTGCCACTCCTCAAGCAAAACAGCTGTGCTAGCACAATATCTACATGGGATATGGGTCTCTGATGTGCAAACTAAGCTTGTGTAGTTGCTTTGCATAGGCTGCTATGCAGTTTAAACAAGGTGCTACAAAATGGCATGACAATGATCCTTTCCTTACCAACCTCATGTTTAAATCAGACGTGAGGTATTGGGTTGGAGTCAGACTAAATTTTCTAGTGGCAGAATGGGCATTTCCTGCCTTCTTCTTCAGGTTTCTCCTCATTCCAAGTGAGTGATCTTCTTGCAGCACCTACTGCATCTTTAACATTCTGTGCTCTGAGTTAGTTCTGGATCTGCAGGGAGTCTTCTTTTTTTATGAGAAATCTCACTGACCAGGCTGTTTTCTACTGGAAAATTTCTGATAGTTGCTGACATCCAAACATAACTGCAACTTCCTAATGCCCTTCAGGCATTTTACAGCAGAGGCATGCAAGCTGATTTGCCGTGGCTTTACCCAACAGTACTTTTGTAACAAGGGATACACAAGAGTCATGATCTTCTGTGGGAAAAGCCTTGGATCTATTTCGTTTTCTGCCATCCAAGCTGAGCAGCTCTGAACAGTAGTTGAAATTGATTGTCACTCAAGGTTGTGTATGGTTGAGTCAGGTGATTAAAACAATGTAGGGGAAGAACTACCCAAGGATATGTGGGGAAAGTGCATGCATGAAAATGGCCTCAATAACATAGAATGAAATGAATAACACATGGTAAGTTTTTAAAAAGTTTTTTTTAAAAAAAATAATCAGTTGTTGGCTGACTGATTTGCTCACTATTTTCTCTCTTTGCAACAGGCTGCTGGGCAGCATGCAGTGAAACTGTGGAGGAGGGGAGAAAAGTAGAACTCTCATTAGGCTGTGTGAGAAAATGCATATCTGAAACTCCGCTGACTCTGCTGCACTGTACTGCACTGCTTGAATATGCAAAGGTTAATCCAGCAAACAGTCTTACACAACTCATGAACAGCTGATCAAGAGGTGAAAAATTGACTTGCTGTTTGCAACTGGTGACCAAGACATACCAAAAACTGTGAATGTTCAACCACCCCTAGTTGTAACATTGCAGTGTTCCTCTCAACATGAGTGAAAACCATCATGCAGGTTTCAACATTGCAGTCATGGCCCAGAAATGGTTGGTGATAAACCGGAGGTGGGAAGGGCTTTTGCAATTGATCCAACTGATAAGGTCCTGGAGTGTTAAACATTACAGCAGCACAATGGGGTGAATCCATGAATAAAGGGCTTCCCCAGTACAGGTGTGATGTCTTCACATTGCATCCATGCATGAATTTTAATTTAACTAGTGCAATTCCAATGAACTCTTCTATAAGATAAAATGCTATTTTTTTATCTGCTAACTTTGGAACCCCATTATGGAATGGTTATAGAATACATAGTTTTCACATAAGCATATATGATTTAAATTTATAGAATAATGTATCCGTCCAGAAAAGAAAGTCACTCATCCTTCTTGCATTCTGACCTCCATAAAATTCACCAAATACCACTGTCAGATTGTATTCATAGAAACACATGAACAGTCAACTGCATTTTACTGACTTTCAGACTCAAAAACAGGATTAGGCTACTGGACTGGAAAATAACTGAAGAACAAATTGTAAAAGTCTTTGTCTATTTTCCAGCTCAATAAGATCTCTGTTACATAAATTTTAAACTAGATAGCATGTAATGTTTGAGAACCACTTTGGACTCAAACACTGGGGAAGTGTTTTTGTTCTTATATTGCAACAGTTTTCAAAAAAAAATCTGGAAGACATTTCAAATAATCAAATGCTGTCATGAAAGCATAAGCACATAATTATCTTCCCACAGCTATTCTTCATCTCTTTTAAACACTTCAGTAACTGAATAACTCTCCTGCAACCCATACATTGTATTCAGACACTATTCAAACAAGTAGGGTCTTTCATTTTTTAATAGTTGTTGTTTTGTTCTGTGAATATTTAGTAATAATTAAAAATAGATGAACCATGAACCAAACTGAACTGGGAGTTTTGTTCATGAACCAAACCAGTTCATGGATCATGGAGTTTGCAGAAAGCCCAAAAACAGCTGAGTGATTGGGAGCAGCTTGCTGTCTTGTACAGTAAACTTTAAAGAGACTGCAGAAGACAGCTGGAAAAAACAGCTGAGCTGTGGGGAGTTTCTTTAAATCCTTGCTTTCTTCTTTATCCATGAACTGCCACAAACTACTTTAAAATTTTATGTAAGTTTGTGAACCACGAACAGGGCAAAATTTGTGATGAATTTTGCTTCACAGTTCAGTTTGTGCCCATCCCTAGTAATAATTTTGTCCTGATTACGTACACGTCACCATTATAAACACTTTAAACTTGCTTAACAATTAGTTCTGCAGATAGCAACTGATTTTCTTTTAACACGTGCCACTTTTAGCAGCTTTAGACATATGTAATATTGAGCTTTGCTGAGAAAATATGTTGAATATCATGTGACATTTTAATTTAGGTCTTTATACCTCAATTTTCTCTCCAGTGGGGACTCAAAATTCCTTTCCTCTACTTCATTATCCCAACAACAACCCAGTGAGGCATGTGAGCTAAGAGACAGGTCACCCACCAAGCTCTCACGTCAGAGTGCATATTTGAACCTGGGTCTCACAAATCCTAGGATAGTTTAACCACTGCACTACACTAGCTTCCATGCCTTGAAGAAGATGTGCTGTTTTGCAGTTGATGTAGACAGCTTGGAACATTGTATGACAAATATGGAAAAAATGTTACAAAATAATCCCATTTCCTCCATTATTGCTATATCACCAGAAATACATTGCCAAAATATTCTTCTTGTTTGCATCATCTAATTGGTTTCTCTGTACGTCTGAAACATTACAAGGAGCAGAGAGCATGCTTGACAGAGCTCTATATATTTTTCAAAATTCAAGGCCACTTGTTCTAATTACACTTTCCCAATTTTTGTGTAAATTATCGACCACTTTTCTGTCCTTGCAGTCTATTCCAGTCTTGGCCAACATAACAAACATTTTACTCCAGCCAAGACTGTTGACAGTTTTTTCTTGGTCAATAAGGACTATGTCAGTGTTTTCTCTCAACCAACATCTTGATAGCAAGAATGGCTTTCCTTATTCTTCCTTATGTCTAAGAACTGAATTGATCTTCACTTCATGGGTCCTTAGTTTTATTCTAATGCCTTCTTTAAATGTAGAACTGGTTGCCCATCCCTCCCTCCCTATGGGGTAGTACTTGAGGGAAGAAGGTTCAAGTTTTGTGGGCCATCTCACTGGAGGTTACATTATGGGAAAGCACAGGTTACATTCTTGTTTATGATGTTTTTCTGCTTCTTTTAACTGTCACAACTTAAGGGTGGTATCAACATGGGGCCAAAGCCATTTTGGAAAATCAACTTGCATGCTGTTTTCCTCAGCCTATGGGGATATCCTTAAGGGATTGGGATGAGGTTTCAAGGGGCATGCCCAGCTCAGGGGCTACCAATGAGGTCACCCTCCTGCTCAGGTGGCAGAGGAGACTACTTAGGGGTTACCATCCCTGTGGAATCTAGCAACCTGTCATCCCATCATTCTCCCCTCATCATCAGGCAGGCAGGCTGGAGAGAGGGATGGTTACATTGACTGACAAGCAGGTCAGTTGATGCCAGGATCTGGTTGACCCATGCTGTGCTAAGGCTTCTTACTGTTGTAATGAATAAACGTTGTGGCCATTTTATTCCACATGTAATCCAAAATGCTATGTGTGTTTGTTTTATTGGTGAGTAGTTCAATACTCCCTCTTAGCTGTGGAGTCCTGTGAGCAAAAATTCTATTTTGTGAGCTACGGGTATTAAAGATGTGAGCGAGCCTGGCTACTGCATAAATTAATTTGCTCTGGAGCCATCCTTCCTGAACTAAGACATAAATGTGAAAGCCAGAGGCTAAAAAACTGTGAGGTAGTTCACACTAACTCAGCTTAGAGGGAACACTGAAAGGGGTCCTCACCTTCTCTGCCCTCTCTCCTTCTCTAGGGGCTGGGGCTGCAACAACAGAGGCCTCTTCTGTTCCTCTAAAGTTCTGTTAAATTTCAGTGTAAGGATGCATGATCTTCTTCTATTGCCCCCCCTTTTCATGTACAGCATCTGAAAGCTCTTTGTCTGGCTGTACCTTGTATAAATACATGTCACTGCCTTGTACCAGCAGTCCTTTTAGCTCAGCAATGGCCACTCTGCAGTAGCTGTCTCAAGCGTTAAAGATCTTTCACATTGCCACTCACATAGGAAGCACCCAGGACTGAATTTGTGATCTTTTGCTTTCAAAGCCATTGCCCTGTCCCTTATCCTGCAATCTTTTCATCTTCTGTCAACAGTAATCTTTGTTTAATTCTAGTGTTTACATTTATTGTCTTATTTGTACCAATCAATTAAAAATTTTAATGTGTCTATTCCAGCCATCCTGTGTTTGTCTGAAATATTCTTCTTGGGCTACCTTTGCTTTCTGATTAATAAAGTACTTCTGAATTTATGTTTCTCTGGTCCTTATCATCTTTCAGCCTTTGGCTTTATCAAATCAATAATTTCCTCCATTTCCTGTGCTTTCCTTGGCTCTTTCCTTCTTGGTCTTAAACATTCTGCTTTTATTGATATTTCTTTCAAGAGGCCCCATTTTAATTCAAGATTACTGTAGAACTCTTCGCTTACCTGTTTGTTCTGACCTATTGGATTTTTATACACTTGTGGCCCTCTGCATGTTGTTCAACATGATGGTCCTTTTCTTTACATTGAACTTTATGCTTAGCTTTTAATATCTTTTATTGTGACTAGTGATGGACAGGTTCCATTGGACTTAATTTGGAATAGGCTCACTTCAGATAATTTATGCTCAGTTCAATTTGACCCATTGTGATCTAAGGCCCCATTATGATACCATCAGAAGATAAATGGGCTGGGAGGTCTACCAGCTTCCCCATTCCACATTTTAAATGTACCTGGTAGAAGAAGCAGGAATACTTAGAAATGGGCCTTCAGTAGATTTTTCTCAGCGTCACAGCAGTAGTAACATCCTCAGGATGACTAGGTGCTATGTTTATCATAAATAGTTGTACTAGTATACTGTTGGGCATGCCCAAGCCAGGCCTAATGATCCAGTCCGTAGGAAATTACATTCCCTGTGCATCCTGGCATATGAAACAATGTCATAGTATATCATACAGGGTTTTCTTCTCTTCTCTTCTATTTTTCAGAAATATATGTTATGTACTTTATAATTAAATTAAATTATCTGCTAAGGGATCTGATATCTCTTATTGTATATAGTTTCTTTAGTTTCCTCACATATTCTTACTATTTCTATATTATCATAAACTGTAGTTGGCACATATATTTACACATTGGCATTGGCAAACTGATGCAGTGACAGTGATGTGTAAATCGTAACTCCCTCAGCTCTGAAAACTAGTCATGATGCTGCCAACCATCTAAAGTATCAAAAGTTCTCAAAAATATAGTTTCTTTATTTGTCATGGAAGGCTCTGTTTCTACCTTTGGAGTCAGCATCACTTGGACATCATTCTTCCAGGTGGAGGGTGCTAGGGGGCAGGAAAGGGGGAAAAGCTAAAGGAAGGGGGGCAGAGAAAGCTAGGTAGGCTGCTGGGTGGGAAGGAGAGAAGAAAGCAGGGAAAGGGAGGGGGCTATGAGGGCTTTCAGGAAAAGGAAAAGAAAATAGTGTGGGGGGGATGAGATTCCTCTTGCAAGTCCTTGTGAGTCCTCTGATTATAATGTTCTAATAAAAATGTTGTCCATATTCATCATTGATATGTCACTTCTTTATCTGAAAAGTATTTAAATATTGATAGAATCTACTTTACAATAGCTAAACGAGGTAAGTAGGCACTCTTACTGTACAACTAGTATAAATCTACCATCTATCCCCAGAGCCTTTCTAGATCAAGGCTTTTAAAATTATCAGTCATAATCAAGTCCCCCTTGTTTCATGAAAAATATTTTAGGACCACAGCAGAGCTATATTTTGTCTTTGCTACAATTTTTGGTAACACCTGGCATTTCTCCCCTAATTTCTCATTCAACTACTGACTTGGGACAATCTCTGGTGAGCCTCCGGGACCTCATAAAATCTTGGCCTGAGGTGGTAGCTCTATCCCGGTTTAATCTCTCATCGGCGGCAGCGTCAAATCATATAGTTTGGTCTTCCTTGAAGGGTAGAAATAATACTCTTATCAGCATCATAGTATGGGACAAACTCCTCAAGGACAGATTGAAGTCAGATACTTGATTAAGTTCAGTCCAGGATGTAACTGATTGGTCTGGCAAGTCCGCAAGAAAAATCCATTTATGAAAGTGTACAAGCCTCTAGCTAAGCATACTCTGCACTCCATGATTGCAGAACCTTTACTATATATATTATATTAAAAAGAAATCTTAATAGAAAAAAAATCTCTCCAGAAATAACGGAATCTCCAGCTGCCAGAAAACAATGAAGCCCATAGAATTTTTTATGACAGATGTATCATTAGCCAATAATGAAAAGCAAAGAATGACCTGACTTCAGAGTGTCAGGAGCTGCCTCAGTTCTATCTTGACTAACGTACCTGCTTGAGTAATGCACCATTTCTTAAAGGCCAGCTGCCTTGTTGCTAGGAAACACTGTGGGGTAAGTTTCAAGCTGCCATTCAAGCTTGCTGAAAAACTAATAGGGCATTCCTTGACAAGAGATTTCTAGCTGAAAAGGAAAATTATTTTACAATATATTTTAGCAGATATATAGATATCACTTAGTGAGCCTTTATTTAACAATTGCAGCTAAAACAGCAAAAAAAAGAAAAAGAAAAAAAAGACGTGGGGGAACAGGAAGAAGGAGGTAAGGACATAGCGAACAAAACCAAAAAAAAGTGAAAAAGAGAGCATGACTAGAAAATTGTTTCTTGCCGGTTGCTGGGATAGTAAGAAATAGTAAGGTTTGTTATACCTGTGAGCAGAACCATAAAACGAGACAGGCCATCTTGTTATAGATTATATAGCTCTCTGGGTTTGTATTATTTCACCAACATACACAAACCATACTTCCACCAATATTCATGAGGAACTTTTTAGTATTCTCCCGGCATTGTGTTTATATTCATCTCTCACTATATTGGTATGTTTTGGTTGCCCATCACAATGCTGTATCCCTTCAAATTATTCCCTTTTCCCTAGCAAATTTTGAGGAACTATCCCACAATCTGATTCTCTGATTTCCTTGAAACTCAAACTTGACTTTGTGGTTGCTAAAGTGTAATACTCTTATTAAGAAGTATTTTAAAGAAATCCCCAACAACTGGAATAAAAGACTTGTTGGAGTCCGCACCCAAGATTAGACATGCTTCTGCAGTTATATGGAAGCAGCATATATGTGGTCCCAAGACTTCAACAGTGAATTTACATGTTGAAAAGTGTGCTTTCAAAGAGACTGTAATAGATATTTCTCCCATTTCCTGCATCATATGGTCCAGTGCTTCTTAGAAGTGCATACAAAATACAAATGCTCTTCTTAAACACAGAAAGCAGATACTTTACTCTCTCCACCCCGCATCTCAAATGAAGACAGAAAACATATAACTGGGTTAAACTATGGCTTATTTAATGAGATCTGAAACTCTCCAACCATTCACTGCAGGTTTCTTAAAAGGCTTCCCTAAGGTGTTGCTGGTATTTGAGAAATCTCATCCAGGATTCAAATGCAGCCTGGCCAGTATAATACTACCTTTCTTTTCCAAGTGTTCACAGAAACCAGTGCTGAGAGATGTTGATCAACACCATCCATTCATGCTGGTGAGCATAAAGGTTCAAATGATGATACCTTTTCATGGTCATGTCCTTATATGCCTCAGAGTGCTTTGCCATGATTTATAGCACTCAACATGCACTAATCCTACCAAGTTCCTACTTAGGGTCTAACCAACTCACTGGAATCAGGCCCTAAGTATCCCCCAAGAACTATGTGGTGATGATGGC
>NW_015162020.1:255157-261587 GCF_001447785.1 Gekko japonicus | reverse complement strand
CCTGAGACAAATAATTTTACCTTGCTCCTGTGGAGGGTGGGAAGGGTAGGAAAAACTTGATGCTGATGATGGGATTTAAATACCTCCCCTTCCTGTCGAGGGTTAGGAGTTTGGGAGTGCTCCTGGACTCCTCTTTATCGATGGAGGCCCAGGTGGCAGCCACTGCCAAGTCAGCCTTTTACCATCTTCGGCTGGCACGGCAGTTGGTTCCTTTCCTTGACCGCAAGGGCTTGGCCACAGCGATCCATGCGATGGTCACCTCAAGCCTGGACTACTGCAACACTCTCTATAGGGGGCTGCCTCTGTTGCGAATCCGAAAGCTGCAGCTAGTGCAGACTGTGGCAGACAGGCTGGTTGATGGGTCTCACTAGGCGGGACCACATCCAGCCGGTGCTGAAAGCACTGCTCTGGCTGCCTATAGCGTACCGGATTCGCTTCAAAGTGCTGGTTCTTACTTATCAAGCCCTTGACAGCCAGGGTCCAGCGTACCTAAGGGTCCGCCTTTCCCCATATGTTCCCCCAAGAGCACCATGGTCAGGGGCGCAACACCTTTTGGTTTTTCAAGGCCCCAAGGACATCAGGTTGGTTGCAACCAGAGCCAGGGCTTTCTTGGTGGCGGCTCCTGTCTGGTGGAATGAGCTCCCAGGGGAGATCTGGGCCCTGCAGGACCTTGCGCAGTTCCACAGGGCCTGCAAGACAGAGCTCTTCCGCCAGGCTTTCACATTGGAGCCACCACCGCCACTGGACCACCACCGAGCTGCCATCTCTGACGGTGGATTTGATCTGGATGTGAGCTGGCCCTGGGAAGACGACCAGATGACCTGAAGAACTGGTCATGAAGGGATGAGGATGATAGTAATAAATTCCTGAACTATGCTGATGGGTTAGGCCGGTCAATGGAACCCCATCTTGGACCGATAAGAACTAATATCAAGTGCACCGGCACTTTGGTGGGAGGGATTGTTTTATTCTGTTTTTAGCTGTTTAATTATGGCATATGCCTCTTTTGTTAGCCGCCCTGAGCCCATTTGGGGAGGGCAGGATATAAATCTAATAAATAAATAGATAAATAAATAAACAAATATACATGAGGTATCTCCCTAGCCCTGCCAGCATTGTACCTTATTTCCGAAGTGGTGGGGTCAAAAATGCTCCTTCTTGTACCCATCACTTTTGCATAGATGCAACTTCCACCCATCATTCTGTAAACCTCTGTGTTTGACTAGCTTGTAGATTTGTGAGAGCAATGCTTTTTTGTCCCTAAAGGGGAACCGTAGGAGGTGGCTGAGCAGGAAAAAAGACAATGTTTGTACATGTGTGCATTTCTTGAACTCCTTGCTGAATAAACCCTTTCTGTATTTTAAGAGTTTTATTAGTTTATGCACAGAAAAAGGGAAAGGGGAAAGAAGGGGAAAGAAAAGATACAGACATATATATACATAAAAATCCAATTCAACATGCTGCATGTGAATCTTCTCAGAGCTTCACAGCTATTATATCCATCATTCTTATTAGTCTTCATTTACTCTTATATTCTCAGTACTTGAGCTTTAGCCAGTCATAAAACACCCTCCATGGTCACATAAATTCTTCTCCCATTCCTCCTTTTAATATATTTATCAATTTGTCCATTTCAGCGCATTCCATAATCTTAATTATTAACTCGTGTGGCATTGGGATCTTCAATGTCCTCCATGTCATTGCAAATAGAATTCTGGCTGCTGTTATAACATGTAAAATAAAGTATCTATGGTTCTTATCTAAGTCATCTGGTAAATGGTTTAACAGAAATATCTCTGGTTTAAAAGGTATTGTAATATTCAACACTGACTGTAAGAAAGTATGTACTCCAATCCAGAATTTATGAACCTTTTTACATGTCCACCACATATGATAGTATGATCCAACATGATTGTTACATTTTCAACACCTGTTACTCAAGTTTTTATACATTTTTTTACATTTTAGCTAACCTAACTGGGATTAGGTGCCATCTATAAAACATTTTATATACATTTTCTTTGAATGAAACAGATTTAGTCAGCTTAATATTCACTTTCCATATTTTACTCCATTGTAACAGATCTATGTTATAACCAACATTTTGCATCCATCCGATCATACATTCTTTAACTATTTCATCCTGCATTTTCAATTGCATCAGTTCTATTTCTGAAGGTTAAAATCTGATTAGAACGTCTGGTATGTTTGTTTTAAATTATACTGTATCTTTTGAATGCTTACTGGTAATTCCTTCCTGGTTAGGAGTAGTGGAAGCCAGGGGGCTGGAGGTACCTCTACTTTTTCCACCTGCCACCTTCCATCAGCAGCGGCAGACCTACATTTTTGGGACCCTGAAGCTTGAACTGCTATGAGGGCCCCTTCTCAACCAGCAACAATAGGGCAACATCCAACAAGGTCCATATTAAGGTCAATATTAAATACTTCAATCCATTGGCTTTCAATTCTGTCACTAAAATAGCTGTATTTTAATAATAAATACTTTAAAAACACTTTTAAAAACTCCATCAATTGTGTTGAAAAATTCACTCATTTTTTAAATGGTTCCTTACAGCCCCTCCAGGATTAGGGCCTCTGAAGCTAAGCTTCATTAGTTTCATAGTAGATCTACCCCTGTTCATTAGCCAACCCAGGTCCCATAATTTCTTTCCACAGCTGGGAGAAACTGTGGTTACAATACTGTTTAAACTACATGGTAGACGGCTACCTAATCTGCTTCACATGGAGCTTGTTTTTTTCCCTATGTTCTCGCGAAAAGTACTTTGGTTTCCCAAATACTTTGATTTGCCCCAGCCCAAAGACTCAGAGTAGTTAAGTGCACCTACAGGTCATAATCCAAAGCTTTATGAGACTCCCATCTGCATGAGGAGCTTTATGACTGCAGGGGAATCACACATATGCAACAGTCCTTGAGGAAAGGGAGATCTCCTGCATGGATACTGGAATCTCAGCAGAAACACCTAGCAACAAACAGGTTAAATATTATCTATTTGACATTTATAACTCACCTTTCCAAAAAAATTAAAACCAATACAAATTACAATATTAACAGTCCCACTACAAATCAGTAGCCTAATGATCTTTGTGCTTTGGGGGCCGAAGATTTACATAACCCACTAAGGAAGAAAAGTGATTCTGGAACTGGTGTAATAATCTTGGGGAGACAGAATTTGGAGGTGTCATGGGAAGGAGACTTGACTTTGGAATGGAAAACCTGGATGAGACCTGGATGAAGAAGCTCAGAAAGGGCTAAACAAGGCCTGAAATAGAAATCAGGTAACTTCTGGATTGCCTTTTGGGAAAGGGAGGTATTGTTCTGCGGTGGTTCCAGTCCTACCTTGAGGGAAGGTTTCAGAGTGTGATACTGGGGGGCTGCTGCCTGCTGCCTGCCTCCAGATGACCTCTCCCAGCAGCTTTATATAGATGATGAAAAGCATGGGGGATAAGACAGAACCCTGTGGGATCCTGTAGGCCAGAGGCCAGGAGGAGGGCAGCAGGCACCTACTACCACACTCTGAAACCTACCTTCAAGACTCTGCTGACTCTGACTGACTCTGCTTTCCTGAAATATATTTTCTTCAGTGTACATGAGTCCCCCCACCATCTAGCTTATCAGAATTCACATACAGAAGAACTGTAAGAAACACAGCCAGAAGAATGTATTTTCTTCCTGTATATATTATTTTCCTTTTTGTACCAGCATTCATGTGAACAGTGAAAATATATAAAGATAATAATCTACAGAAGAACATAATTCCTTTGAAAAAATATATATTATTTTCAGCACAATCCCAGGATAGTCACTTTCTTTCTTCTTGTTACTTTTCATAATCATTACATCAGTAGCACAAAATCTGGAATTACAAATAGGAACAAGTATGGATTCTAACATTATTAGCGCCACTCTATGAACCCAGAACTCCAAACCCAGAGAAAACTTGGCAGGGCAGATTTCCATTTGCTCAGCTACAGCTGTGATAGAAATAACCTTAATATAGTTCCTGCAGTGGTTCCTATTGGCATATACACATGAAATATATTATTCTGGATGTTTCAGCCATGAAATTTGCTGAGATTGCTCTGTGAGTCTGAATTCCTGCACAGTTGCTACTTGCCGAAATGAAGTTTATTTAAACAGCGAGTTGTGTATCTAGCAGGGCCATGCTGAAATAAACTGACAGGAGGTGTTTTAGTGCAACCACATCTTTGTTATTTGTCTCGATGCCTCAGGTTAGTTCTGCTTGAAATTATCTAGGGCAGAATCCAGATAATTTTTGTATACGTAGCTCCATGGACTTCAATGTCATGTGAGTCCTTATGACATCATCAGACAGTAAACATCTGATTGCATCACTGTTTTGTATTGTTGAAGAACAGCTATATTCATGATAGATCCAGAAGTGTGTGTTCGTGCGCGCGCACACACGAATTAAAGAAGTGTGCATGCACATGAAAGCTCATACCTTAAATAAAACTTTGTTGGTCTTAAAGGTGCCACTGGACTTTGTTCTATAATCAAGGTAGTTGATTTCTCCCCAACAACAGAAAGTATGTGACGAGTCATCAGTTTCAGCTTGATATTTCAAGGGTATCTTCTAATGATTGGCCATCTATGTTATTTATAAATATTTTATCAGGATCACTTCATATTAACTGCAGTCTTTTCCAGCTAAATGGTCACACTAAGTACAGGAAAATGGGCTATTGTTGCTTCTACAAGCAGATCTTTTCTGCAAATTAGACTACAAGCTATAAGATAATAATGTTAACATAAGTTTTGTGCCTATCTACAGTTAAATGAGGTTGAGTGATCATTTTTTGATGACCTGGAGACATAATGTGGTTCTCAAATTTCATGAAGCTGTTAAAAGCTGAGAGGTATGGTTCTTCACTGCTAGTTTCTTCTAGCCAAATACTATCCCTGACATTGCTACCTGAGGACGTAGGAACATAAGAGATGCCAATGTTGGATCAGGCCAAAGGCCCATCCAGTCCAACACTCTGTCACACAGCGGCCAAAAATACCAGGTGCCATCAGGAGGTCCCCCAGTGGGGCCAGGACATTAGAAGCCCTCCCACTGTTGACCCCACCCCCAAGCACCAAGAAGACAGAGCATCACTTGCCCCAGAGCCCCTATCTATACCTTGTGGCTAATAGCCACTGATGGTTATTAGAGAGGAGGCCATCTCCTCTGGGTTGTCCCACTGGGTTGTCCCACTGAAGTTACTTCTGTTAGCTGTGTGTGGTTTACTCCAGTTAGTATCTCAATAGGACTAGCCTTCAATGGTATAAGAGAGTAAGAGTCCCATAGCACCCTAAAGACTAAATAAAATTTGTGGTAGGATATGAGCTTTTGTGAGTCACTCACTTCTTTAGTCCCCCCCCCTTCCCTTCTCCCATCCCCAACACTTCTCCCTAAAGTGGTGATGTTTAGGTCACAGTTAATTTTAAAATCTGTTCTAGTGCTTTCCCTTTCTGTCATTTCAACATGTACACTGAATTTGTGACAGAGTCATCCAGCTGGTTGAAGTGATAAAAATAAGTTGCAATTTCAGAAATAATGTTACAAATATATATCATGTTCTGACAGATAAATTGAACCTATTTGAAGTAGCGGTCCATCAACTTTCCAAGGTGGAAAAGGCTGATGTATCTATTCTGGCCCTGCTGTTTCAATGACTCTTGTCACTCTTTAAAACAAAAACAGCTCACCATGTTAGAGGGGCTAGGGAAGCAGAAGGTACTCAGGTGCTTGGAATGGTGAATAACTGAAGACTTAAAAGATTACCTGTTCTGTAAGGACACACTTGTTAAATTGTTACTTAGGAAAAGTGGACATTATAATTGCATGAATTAGGCGATCGAATTATCTAGATGCACTGCACTTTCTGGTACCTATTCCTTCAATATTGCTTTTCAAAGGAGAATGTAGAAGGCCTACTCAAATGACTAATGTAGCTTTTAAACTCACCAGGATGCTATAGTGATTTTTTTTAATTGATTGCTTTCTATGTGTGTCCCCCCCTTTTCATAATCAAAGTGGAATGCCAAGCTTGGCCTAGCTATGGTCTTAATAACTCTTCTTTTGATTGAATTCTTTTCAAAGGCACAGCAATCACATTCAGTATTACTGAGCAGCCCATATGTACATTACCTACTACCTACTACATATGTAGAGCTGTGGATAAGTTATAGAGTTCCATTCCTGCCTTAGGATTACAAAGGGCCATGGGGGCCGCGTTTGCCTCCTCGTGAGGAGGAACTAGGTAAGGCAGGCTGTGGTGGAGCCTCAGCTCCAATAGGGGGAGCGGAGCCTGCGCAGCCTTAATAGGCTTGCTCCGCTCTCTCCCCGGCCAGTCGCTCGCCTCGTGCTTGGCCCACCCACCCGCCCTGTATGTAGTGTAAGCA
>NW_015162020.1:252248-255138 GCF_001447785.1 Gekko japonicus | reverse complement strand
CTGCGGTCAGTGGATTGAGGAATTGGTTTGGGATGGTGCCTAGGGGCTAGTTCGTCACTTTGTTAGGGCAGAATTAGGTTTAAATAAAGTTCAGCAGCTAGCAAGCACCAATTAATAACCCCTGGTGGGGGGTAGAGGGGTCTGCGGGACCAGCCTTGTAGCCGTGCGGCCTGGGTGAGGCTTGCAGACCGCCTATGGGGATGATCACGATGGAGACTCAGTGCTGGCTGTATGGTGGTGTTTGAGGGCTCTTGAGGGCGCATCCCAATCTTGGCTCGGCTGGGTTTGTAAGTGACTTACGGTTGGCTCCAACCCAGGGGCCATGGTGTCTTGCCATTCATATGGTTTGAGGATGGGAGTCAAAGCGATGCCAGGCCCGGCCCAGCCGTGCCGCTGTTTCCATAGTTGCCCTTTGCCGTTAAGTTAATAATTTAATAAAGTGGCCTTATTTCATCCACCCTTGTTGTCTGACTATTTCTTCGGTCTGGGGGGGCAATAGCATTTCCCTCTTGTATGAGTTGAGCTTGTATTTGTTAGCCCTCATTCAGTCCACTACAATCTCCAAGCATCTTTTCTGCATATCCATTATGAACCTCTGAGGCAGAGGCCCCAACCTTTTGGCACCCGTGGGTACCTTTGGAAATCTGACAGAACACGGTGGGCACAGCTGCAAAATGGCAGTCATAAAATGGCTGCTGCAAAAGGTGGAAACAGCAACAAAATTGTTGCTCCAGGTTACCTGCAGCCACACAGTGAAGATCCTTGTGCTGTGGTGGCATCTGCTGCCAAAGCAATGTATTTTTTAAAATCTGCACAGCCAATCATATCTCCAGTGACCATGCTGGAAAAATCCCCACCTGGCCCAACCCCTTTCTTAAAACACTTGGAGGGTGCCAGAAAAAGTACACATGGGCACCATGCTGGGGGCCTCTGCTCTAAGTTAAAAGAGGAACAGCTTGGTGTCAACAGTATATTAATATTTTACTCTAAATCCCAGATGGCCTCAGCCAGTAGTTCTAGATATATGTTGAAAAGTATGGGGAACAAAACAGAGGTGGGTTTGTTTGTTTTTGCAGCCCTAATAGAGCTAAAGTGCCTTAGCGCCACCTTTTGGAATCTACCCCCACCACAGGAGCAGACCTACAAGAACACAATACCTTCTACTGCCAACCCTGAAGAGTATTCCACAGAGATACAATAGTTAATGGTTTCAAGAGGTCAAGGAAAATCAGCAAAACACTCCCCCACCCAGTCCAGCTTATGTTCTGTTTGCTTGTTGTGAGCAGGGAGCTGATTTTTTAAATAGTTGGTTCAGCTGTTTGTGAGGAGCTCCAGGCATTTCATTGGGTTACTTCCAATGTATTCAAGCGGTATGACACAGTGCAGTGTTTCATGTGTACATGTTTTCACAAAAGCCCAATCAAAATTCTAGTTTTCCTTCCTTCCCTACAGACCTGTGACTGCTCAGCATCCAATCATATCAATAAAGACTGATTGATCATTGTGATAATATATTGTCAATAAGTCATTTGGTGTTTGTGTTCCTGACGTTATTCCACACAGCCTTATGGGCTTTCCCAGGGGTCATTTCGTAGAAAAAGAGCTAGGGGAACTCATTAGCATAACTCATTAGCATATGCCACACCCCCTGACATCAGGGGCCCGGCGGTGGACCTGCAAGGCCAGAGGGAGTGCAAGGAAGCCCCGCCAAGGCCCTCCCTGGCCCCAGGCAGGGGTGGGGAGAGGCGGGGAGGAAGCAACTTACCCTCCCTCTTCTCCTGCCTCCTCCTGGCTGAATGAGGGCTGGAAGCGGGGCGGCCGGAAGCAGGGGGTGGGGCTTCGTCATGTGCCCCGCCCCCCTGCACCTCACCCGGGGGAACTGCGTTCCCCCGCGTTCCCCCCCAAAATGACCTCTGGGCTTTCCCCAACAACATCATCCATCCATTTTTAAAGGGAGGTGCTGTGGCTCAGTTGTAGATAATCTGTTTGGCATGCAGAAGGTCCCAGGTGTTCAATTCCCAGTGTCTCCAGTTAAAAGGACTGGGTAGTAGGTGATATGACAGACCTCTGCCTGAGACCCTGGAGAGCTGCGGCCAGTATGAGTAGAGAATACTGATCTTCCAGATTTAAAGTTTTACGCATAACACATTAAAAAGTATACATAAAAAAGGAAAGGAAAGAAGGGAATATGTTTTGACTTTCATCTACAACTAATATAACTTAATTCTCTGTTCATTCTCTCTACATGTGCATAAATAAAACCCTTTTATCTGTAATTATTTTCTTATCTTAATGTTCTGACCCATAGATCATCAAATCATTTTTTCCTCCATTTCGTGTAAAAAGTCCATCGAGGTTTCAAATTAGCTATAAATGTAATGTCTTTTCTCTGATCAAGCAAGTCAATTTAGCCATCTCTGCAAGTTCCATCATCTTCACTATCCATTCTTCTATTATGGGTATCACTAAGGATTTCCATTTCTGAGCATATAATAATCTTGCCACCATTGTCATATACAAAAAAAATTTCTATGTGTTCTTCCTAATTAACTATACATTAATCCCAACAAAAAAAAACCTATGGTTTCAATTGTATGCTAATCTTAAGTATTTTCTGGATAACAGAATGTATTTGTATCCAAAATTTTCTAGCCTTAGTACAAGTCCACCATAAGTGATAAAATGTCCCCAGTAGAGAATACTGATCTTGATAGACCAATGGTGTGATTCAGTAGAAAGCAGCTTCGTGTGTGACACAGATGCAAAAGCCCAAGGAAAGAAAACTTCTTCATGAGAGCTACTGTGCAGCAGCAAACCTGTCTAGTAGCTGTGTAGCTCTGACAGCAGTCCAGTGAACAAATCAAAGGCTCACTCTGCAAGTGGTTGCTGC
>NW_015162020.1:233242-252225 GCF_001447785.1 Gekko japonicus | reverse complement strand
AACATTCGTTTGTGGAATCCCTGAGCACCCCTTGCCTCACACCAGGTACAGTCCTTCACAGTGATTGAACAGAGGCTTTTAATCTCTACATCTTTGACTTTGGTAACCATGGTCAGCCTGTGACAGCAGGTTGGAATGGCGGGGGTGGGGTGGCCTCTGTTTTCAAAGTTGGTGGTCATAGATATGTTGCAGCAGGTTTGGTAAGGGGAATTTACATGATTTTGATTTTTTTGTATGATGGCACATTTTATTTGTTGGTGTTATAGCACAATATGTCTATGGTGATATCTTTATAAATAAATTACTTTGTTCATTGACTTATTTGTGCTATTCATATTTATTTACATACTATCCTGAGCAATAACAAAATACAAGGAGAAAAGGAAAGTGATGCTATCTGCCTTGATCATCAGGCTACGAAGCTAAGCCATAGAAAAATAGTGAGATCTATTGTTACTCTCTATTGCTTTAACATCTGCCTTAGCCTGCCTGTACAAACACATGCATGTCTTTTCACATATAAATATGCAGCTGTATAAATTCCTGAGATTAAGTTAAGGAGGGAAAAATAAGATGAAAGGTAAACAGGATGAGCAAGAACCAATTACAAGTTGTGACTTACAAAAATGCCTCTAGTGGTTAACAACAATTTTGAATGGGAAGATTGGGAGTAGCTGACTGATGGGGATGTGAGTAGTAGAATTGACTATAACTTTTGGCCCATTTCACATTATGGTTCTAAACTGGATATAACTCATAGATTTTGAGTAAAGTGATATAGGAACGAGTGTTTCATACAGTGAAATTCCTTCCATTAATGAGTTGACTCGGAAGTGCTATTGTCATTTCAAACATTGCCACTTCCCCCACCACCACTACCATTTTTCACTGCTTGATCTTCCTCAGACTTTTTTCCGGACATTCTAACTTGAGTCAAATATAGCACTTCAGGGCTAAAGCGGCACCATTGAGATGGAGTCAAGGCATCTCAGTGGTGCCACTATAGCACTGAAGTGCTATATTGATTTTGTGCTATAGCACTCAAGTTAGACCGTTCTAAAAAAAAGTCCAAGGAAGACTGCACAGCAAAAAAAGGGGAGGGGTAAAAAGCAGCATTGTAGGAAGTGCTATAGACATTTTTAACAGAGCACCACAGCAATTCAGAAGTGCAATAAAGGCGTAGAAAATAGAAGAAAGCAGTTTCCCTCAAAAGTGGTTCAACCACTCTCTGCTAACGTGATGCAAGCAAGTTTGTATGAACAGGTAAATAAATTCTGCTAGCATCTGATTACTAAAATAGGTCTGTCTGAAATGACAGGAAAAAAACCCATTAGCAACTAGTTACTAAAATGGAATACAAAGGCAGTTTGAAACGGGCTGACAAGAAGAAAAAGCAGACTCATGGCAGTGGCTCTAAATTAACGCATTGAAGAATCCTGTAGTACAGAAGCACTGGAAAGCGGCAAGGTGTGTGTGTGTGAGAGAACCTTTTGTTGTTGTGAGAACCTTTTGTTGTTGAGAACCTTTTGTTGTTGTTGAGAACCTTTTGTTGAGAACCTGTTGTTCAGTCTCGCAGTCGAGTCCAACTCTTCACGACCCCATGAACCAGATCACGCCAGGCCTTCCGGTCTTCCGCCGTCCTCTGAAGTTTGCTCAATTTCATGTTCGTTGCATCGATGACACTGTCTAACCATCTCATCCTTTGCCGTCCCCGTCTTCTTTGACCTTCAATCTTTCCCAGCATCAGGGTCTTCTCCAGTGAGTGCTCCCTTCTCATTTGGTGGCCAAAGTATTTGAGCTTCAGTTTCATTATCTGGCCTTCCAGGGAACAGTCAGGGTTGATTTCTTTTAGGATTGACTGATTTATTTATTGATTTGATTTGACTTGATTTGATTTGATTTGATCTTCTTGCAGTCCAAGGGACTCTCAAGAGTCTTCTCCAGCACCATAGTTCAAAAGAATCTATTCTTCGGCGCTCGGCCTTCCTTATAGTCCAACTCTCGCAGCCATACATGACTACTGGGAATACCATTGCTTTGACCATGCGGACTTTTGTTGGCAGGGTGATGTCTCTACTTTTTATCATGCTGTTTAGGTTCGCCATCGCTTTCCTCCCAAGGAGCAGGCGTCTTTTAATTTCATGGCTGCAGTCACAGTCTGCGGTGATCTGGGATCCCAGGAACGTGAAGTCTGTCACTACTTCCACAGCTTCCCCTTCTATTTGCCAAGGAGTGATGGGGCCGGATGCCATGATCTTAGTTTTTTTGATGTTGAGCTTCAAGCCCACTTTTGCGCTCTCCTCTTTTACTCTGAGCAAGAGGCTCTTTAGGTCCTCTTCACTTTCTGCCATTAGAGTGGTATCGTCTGCATATCTGAGGTTGTTGATCTTTTCCCCAGCAATCTTAATTCCCGCTTGTGATTCATCCAGGCCAGCATTTCGCATGATGTACTCTGCATATATATTAAATAAGCAAGGTGACAATATACATCCTTGTTGTACTCCTTTTCCTATGCTGAACCAATCAGTTGTTCCATATCCGGTTCTGACTGTTGCTTCTTGGCCCTTATACAGGTTTCTCAAGAGACATGTGAGGTGGTCTGGTACTCCCATCTCTTTAAGGACCTGCCATAGTTTGTTGTGATCCACACAGTCAAAGGCTTTAGCATAGTCAATGAAGCAGAAGTAGATGTTTTTCTGGTACTCTCTTGCTTTCTCCATAATCCAGCGAATGTTGGCAATTTGATCTCTAGTTCTTCTACCTCTTCGAAACCCAGCTTGTACTTCTGGCAGTTCTCTATCCACGCACTGTTGAAGCCTAGCTTGTAGGACCTTCCTAGCATGTGATATGAGTGCAATTGTGCGATAGTTTGAACATTCCTTGGCATTGCCCTTCTTTGGGATTGGAATGTATACTGACCTTTCCTAATCCTGTGGCCACTGTTGCGTTTTCCAAATTTGCTGGCAAATTGAGTGCAGCACTTTAACAGCATCATCTTTTAAGACTTTGAATAGCTCAGCTGGGATACTATCACCTCCACTAGCTTTGTTGTTAGTAATGCTTTCTAAGGCCCATTTAACTTCACATTGCAGGATGTCTGGCTCGAGGTCAGTGATTATACCATCGTGGTTGTCAAGAACATTAGCACTCAGTAATTATTTCAGCTCTGTGTTCTCAGTGTCTCTGGAAGGATGACACCTGCCTTAGCAAAAGTCTATTCCTAGAACTATGGATGCTGAGTGTAAATAATTATGCACATTTTTTTCATTGTTGAATTAGTAGGTAGAAATGGGGAAGTTTCATGAAGGTCATTGAAAAATCTGTTCATTTTATAAATACTGCTCATCTCATCCAGAGGAAGCAACTGTAAACTCTTTATTTAGGAACCCTTAGCTTTTCTGACTAATAGCTGAAAGTTTTAGATGACTTTTCATTTCATGCACCTGTTCAGTTTGGTTATCTGTGAAGTTGTTATGTCAAGTCATTGACATTATTTGAAGCATCTGCAATCTTTGTAATCATTAGTGGAAATAAGTTCTGGAAGAGCATGGAGATAGTACTAGTTTAAAATTTCCCCTTCTTCAGAATTACTGATGACACAAATAAGTGCAACAGGGAAATTGCCAAAAGGAAGATCCTGCTCTTCTGATACTTTGCCTTGTCCAGGTCATAAGTTTTATTACGGCTTGTATATGTTTTGCCCAATAGGTTGCTGTGCAAGTGTCAGATAGCTCAACAAGGTTATGCTTAATTTGAGAGTGTGACAGACAAGCAAAACTCATGGAGGCATTCTGATGGAAAATTTACACTGAATACAGAAGGAAGGGGAGGAAAAGCAAGGGCAATGTACTGAAAGGGGCAGCAGTGCAAGTCCAGACTAGGTTTGGTCATTGTGCTCCTGCTGACAGTGTGATTCTAACACACTGAATTCAAGAGTGCATCATATATTGTTACGGATAGGAGCAACTTCACTTAATAAGGAACTGTAGCTCCTATCAGTGTAGCAGAGACTACTATTAATATAGCACATTCTCAATGTGAGATAACATAGGATAGTAATCAAAACCTAAATGGTGGGTAAGGAAGTCCTTAGTTTAACTGTAGTCTCAAGAGAGCCAGGGCTGAATAGTGGTTAGAATATTGTACTAGGACCAGAAGGACCTGGATTCAGACTTCCACTCAGCCATGAAGCTCATTCAAGCCAATTATCTCTCAGCCTTACCTACCTAATAAAGGTTGGGGGTGGGGTGGGAGAAGATAATCACAGATATGATGCTCAGAGGAAAAGTGATATTTCAATAAACTGTGAACACATGAAGGTTTGTACAAGCATTTTGAACTGAAGTCAGAAGCATATTAGTAGCCAAAATGGTTGGATAAGAATTGGTTGAACTTGGTTGAACAAATAAATAAATAAATGCTGCATTTTAAACCTGTTGGGGTTTCTGAATTATCTTCAAGGGCAGTCTCACGTAGAGCACATTACAGAGCTGAACCTGAGAGTTAATGTGACATGGATCAATATGTGTGTGTAAAGTACTATTAAGTCTCAGCCAACTTATGATGACCCGATAGGGTTTTCAAAAGGCAAGTCTTTAAGTAGAGGTGGTATGCAGTTGCCTTCCTCTGCAAAGTTTTCCTTGGTGATCTCCCATCCAAGTACTGACCTTGCTTAGCTTCTGAGATCTGATGAGATCAGGCTATATTATACCATTCCACATCCCATGGATCTGTCCAGAAGTAGCAAGTACCTTTGTGGTCAGTTTCAGCTTGTTTACTCTTAGCCATGTGACTATAGCTTCACCACTGTTTAAGGGCAGAGATGTGTGCTCATAGATGCTTTGTTGGCTAAATATAATGAAATAAAAGCTGCCCATTTTGATTAAAAAATGGGAGCTTGTGTAGCTCCCTTTCCTTGGGGATACATTTAGGATAACCATTGCATCTGTCATATATTCTGGAAGACTTTTAAGGAGACTTGAATGTTTTACCTGAGTTTTAAATGGACCTTTTTATCGTTCTTGTCTGTTGTAAAGATCTAACAATATAAAGAAGAGGAATTTTCTTCATCCCTGGGGCTGTCAAAAGAATCTCTGTTATATAACTATGTCTGAATCCTGAGTAAAAAAAAGTCAAGGAAATTAGTATGATTTGAGAATGCTCCCCCCTGCAAAGTTCCAAATAATGGATCAATACTATTGATGTCAATTATGATGATATGAGAGCAACCTCTAGTCTGTCTCACAATAAGGTGAGATCAGCTGATATCGAACTCACTCTGCATTGGTCTCTACAGCATTCAAGGTTGGCCTCCACTAGAATTTCTTCAGCCTTTTCAAATAATTCTGTTTCAGGTTTCCTTGTCTTCAGTTCGGAGCTACACTCTCAGTTTCTCATTTTATAATGAAAGTTTCCACAACTTCTGGAAGGTCCCTACCAATTCCACACTAGACACCTTCTGCCCAACAACCTTCAGGTCCCCCATCCTTGCACTTTTCTTCACTTTTCTGGCCTTGAAAAGAAAAGGGGAGTGGTGGCACAGTGGGTATATCCCACTGTCTTAACATCTGAACTGTGTTGGTTCAAGCCCCGCGCTGGTGTGAGCAGCCAGCCTGTTGTCCCCAGCTCATCATCCACCCAGCGATTCGAAAGCTTCAGCGAGTAGATAAAATGGGAACCACTCCTTAGAGAGGGTGGGCACACCAATCTCCCTTGTGGGAGGGCATTAGCTGATGGTCGGATGTCCTGGTCAAGGCTTGTAAGGCGAAACAGGTGTAAGCTTAATGAATTCTGAGGAAGTTCTTCCAATTAACTCACCCTCAATAGAGTTAGGAATATATGTAACAGATTTGTCCAGGAGACAATTAAATTACATCTACTGCAATGTTCATATTTCCCTCTGTCGCATCAAAAATAAGTTGAGACTTCAAACGCTCCTGAATTTTTAAAATCAAGAATGTCATTGGATAAAGGCATCTCAGTTTTCATTAGTTTGTTAAATACTGAAACTCTTCTCATCATTTTCCTGGAGGCTGGAAATGTACATTCTGAGCTACAACAGACAATACAGACCTTTATTTAGTATTCAGACTTGTTCCATATCCTGCGTTCTCGTTCTGAACAAAGGTGGCTTAATCTTTCTGAACTGTGGCTGCAGCTGCATGAAATTATCAGATGCTCAAAGCTCAGGCATTTCATCTGCCCTTTTCTCAGCATAAACTCTGGTTTTTCAAGTGAATACAGGATCACATTCACATCTTCCAGGAATTCAAATCCAGACTGCTACTTAATTCAGCATCACACATTTTCTCTGTGATTCAAAAAACCACAGTTCAGACCTCCACTCTGATCTCTGTCCCTAAGGGATGCAATGCCATGGTACCTAATGATGCTGTAGTCCCTCGGGACATTTCACACATTTCTTGAGACATTTCAAAGGTAGAACAGAAATGAACTTCACAAAGAACTCCATGTATGTAGTGCAGATATTTCTTCTCCTCTAAAGAACCAATGTAGATGCCAGTAGGTATGTAGCCCTCATAGCAGCAAGATGCAATTGCTGAATAAAATCAGCCAAAGAAGCAAATATTATAAGTTCTAGACCATTGTTAATGTATAGAAGCTGTCCGTTTGCAGTCCCAGCATCCATTAAGTGGGGGAGAACAGCGAAGGAGAGGACCCCTTTTTCAACTACCCACCAATAATACAATCACACACAGCGTTTTGGAATAAAATGTCCACAACTTTATTGGTTACAGCTGTAAGAAGCCTTGGCACAGCGTGGGTCCACTGGATCCTGCCATCAACTGGCCCACCTGCCAGTCAATGTACCCCATCCCACCCATCCCACCTGCTGGTGTGGGGAGAACCATAGAATGCTGGATTCCACAAGGACGATCACCACTGAGTGGTCTCCCCTGCCACCTGAGTGTGAGGGTAACCCATTGGCAGCCCCTGAACTGGGCATGCTTCTTGAAAGCCTGGCAGCCTCCAAGCTGGGCATGCCCCTTGGAAACTTGGCAGCCCCCATGCTGGGCATGTCCCATGAAAGCCCTCACCCCAAGATCCCTTAAGGGAATTCCCATATGCTGGAAAAATGGGCACACAGGCTGGTTTTCCTAAAATGGATCCAGCCCCATGCTGATACTGTCACAAGAGCTGGGCAACCCCGCCCAGCTCCTGCCAATGTTCCTACAGCTGTAGCCAAGTCCACAGGCCGTACCTAATGCCAGATAGCCATATGCCCAGCCCCCCATGAAGAAAAGTGAATGCCTTCAGCCCAAAACAGGGCTAACCACTGATGAGAGAAGTCCAGAGTCTAAGCTTACTGCCCCCCCATGGCCATGAGGTTTCCCACCCTGTTAGTCATCTAGCACCTTGCCACATCAACCATTTCAGGGCAATTGATCCCTCACCAACCAAGTCAACACCCATGCAGGGCCCCCAGGTGAATCTTGCCCATGGGGGAACTGGATCCTGGCCATCAGCTGACCCACCTGCCAGTCGATGCTCTCCTGCCCACGTGCCATTGACTGACCCACCTGTCAGCCAATTCTCTCTTGCCTATGTGTCGGTCTTGCCCAGTTGGGGCACCAATTCCTGGCCACTGACTGATCTGCCTGCCTGTCGATGATCTCCTGCTGGGGTAAGGAACTGTGGGATGGCATGATGCTGACTTCATGAGGACAACATTCACTGCATGGTCAAAGCAATGGTATTCCCAGTAGTCATGTATGGCTGCAAGAGTTGGACTATAAGGAAGGCCGAGCGCCGAAGAATAGATTCTTTTGAACTATGGTGCTGGAGAAGACTCTTGTGAGTCCCTTGGACTACAAGGATATCAAATCAGTCAATCCTAAAAGAAATCAACCCTGACTGTTCCCTGGAAGGCCAGATAATGAAACTGAAGCTCAAATACTTTGGCCACCAAATGAGAAGGGAGCACTCACTGGAGAAGACCCTGATGCTGGGAAAGACTGAAGGTCAAAGAAGACGGGGACGGCAAAGGATGAGATGGTTAGACAGTGTCATAGATGCAACGAACATGAAATTGAGCCAACTTCAGAGGACGGCGGAAGACAGGAGGGCCTGGCGGGATCTGGTCCATGGGGTCGCGAAGAGTCAGACTCGACTGTGCGACTGAACAACAACAACAAACTGGCTGGTTTGTAATTTTGGATTCTCAGGACTTTTGTGTACTGTTTTGCAGTTATTGTACATGTTATAAGTTATACTTGATCTTAATAAACATTAAAAACAACAACAAACCATTACCTAATTTCTTATCTATCTAATCTATGTCTTTATCTATCTATCTATCTGACCACCTATCAATCTACCTGCCTATCTTTCTGTCTATGTATTCCTGCCATTTTACCTAATAGTTATGTGTGGATGTTTCCACTGAAAATGGCCTGGGATTAATCAGTGATGATCTGAATGCAAAGCAGAGACTTTTCTACTGACCACAGCAACAGTGGTTTTTTTTGTTTTGTTTTTTTAAAATAATGTTAAAGACCCATTAGCATAGATGTTGGGGTTGAAGGGTATGGTATGGGTCAGCTATCCCAGGAAGCCCAAAGTGGCCCACCTGCCCAATGGCCGCAGGGCAGTAGAGAAAGAGCTGGGACCCAAGGTAGCCATCCAGTTATCCGATACTCTAGAGTAAAGGTCTGACCAGAAGTGAGAGTGATCTTCCCCACCCAGGTCATCATGAGTAGGCTCCCCCCAACCTTCCTGACATTCCCAGCCTGCTCCAGTGGCCCAGCAGCTGATCGCCAGACTCATCCTAGCCCCGGATGGCATGCTTCTGGTGGCTAGTGAGGTCACCTACAATGAGGCCATCCCAGCCACTCTTCACAGGCTTGCTTGCTAACACCACCATGGGAGCAAAGCAAACTGGCAGCCTGGACCAAGATGTGAAGCATGATACTGTGGATGTCGAAGGAGAAACCAGGACCTGGGGCAGCCTTCCTTTACTCTCTCCTTGCAGGTAAAGTGCCAATTGAGACCAGGGGCACCTCCTTCCTCCCACCGTGTGGGGGCAATTCCTTCAAGTATTCTCCCCTTGGTGCTCACCTCCCCCCCAAGAACTTATCTCTCTGTTGGTCAGACCCCGGTTTCTGCCGCTGGCCTGGCAACTGAACATCAGCCTCTCCAGGATCTCCTGTGGCTTCTGCTGCTGGCACATGAGTTCTGGCAATGCTCACTTTGTCCAGTCATTGCTGCCAGGCTGGGCCAAAGGATGCAGAGGCACCCGTCCCTTGTTCTTGCTATTTGGATCTGTGGAGTGCAAATGTGCCAACAGCCAGCCACACCACCAGCCACACATGAACCTACTGGCCAGGTAAGGAGCTTCATGGCCTGCTTGCACCAGCTGGCACAGGGAACCTCTCCAGAGGCCTGTCAGCAAGTGGTGCGGGCAACAACAGCTCCCATACCCTGATCTTGCTTCAACTAAGGGGCACTGCATACAAGTTTCAGTGTGGAGAAAGTGGCTGCTGGCAAACACAAGTAATACTATGCAGCCAGGTGAAGTGACCAGGTGTTGCAGCATGCTTTACCCCCCCCAGTGGTCTCTCCCCTCCCCACTCCCCCAGGCCCAGTTCAGATCCTATCATAGGCCCACCTGGGAAGGGGAGGGCCAGGTTTTCCCATTGCTGCTTCAGCGCAGCCCCCAAGCTGCCCACACAGCCCATCCTACCATGCATGATGTGGCTACCATGGCTGCCAATCACCCCATTGGTTGTCCCCATCATGTGGAACTGCAGATGGGACCTGAAGTGAGTCACAGCCCCCACTGTGCCAGGTTAGGCAACTGGCCTCCTTCCTGTCTCCCTCTGACCTCACCATAGTAATCCATGCAACAGTCACCTCCAGGTTGGATTACTGTAATACCCTCTATGTTGGCCTGCCCCTGAGACTGATCTGGAAGTTACAACTGGTAGAGAATGCAGTAGCCAGGATCCTTACGGGGACCCTTTAAGAGCACGCATTCAACCTATGCTCTGCCAGCTGCATTGGCTCCAGGTTAAGTAGCAGGTCAGATGCAAGGTTTTTGTTTTAACTGTCAAGGTCTTGAATGGTCAGGGGCCAGCATACCTTTGGGACTGTCTAGTCCTGATATACCCCTGAAGAGCATTATGCTCTGGGGAGGAAAATTGCCTGGTGATCCCTGGCCCGAAAGATATCCAGCTGTCCTCAGGCAGTGGCAGTGCATTTTTGGCCCTGGCCCCAGACTGGTGGAACTCTCTACCTGGTGATATTTGGGCCCTGCAGGACCTGGTACAGTTCTGCAGAGCCTGCAAGGCAGAGATGTTCCACCAGGCCTACAGCTGAGGACAGCAATCAAGCCTGGCCTCCATCTCTCGCCTTCCTCCTCACATGGGGAGGGTACAAACTGTCATCAGATGCCTTCAGACAATTATATTGCTGTACTGTATTGTTTTAATTGCTTTTACTGAAACCGTTTAAACTGTTTATTGATATGCTGGTATATGTTGTACACAGCCATGATCCCTTTGGGGGAGGGCAGTTTATAAACTGAATTAATCAATCAATCACTTCTATGGGACTATTCAGTAATTAAAAACTCCGATTACTGGCTTTTAGTATGGCTCTAAATATAACTTTGCCTTATTAACTAGTAATAAGGTATTTCCTCTATACAACAGCTGCCTCCTAGAATGAAAGTTTCAACTGATTCATCCGTTATCCTCTGTATTCTATTCCTTTCTGTACTGGGCAGGTTATACAGCTCTCACTCCTTAAATATTAGCTGCATGGAGCCATCTTTGCCCCTACATATGCCTGCAATGTGAACTGTTGTACACTGATAAGTAGTAGGTAGGCTGCAGTTCCTGCAGCTGTAATGAGGACTTTCCCAACTGCTGTGACCTCATGGATTAGTTGAGTTTTATCAATGCACAATAGCTCTTCAACACCCACCAGTTCAGCTTGCTATCATTTTTTACAGTCGTGAACAAGGGCCTGATTTTTCATTGATCAATTCTATAATTCACCTGTCTCTTCACTGGTGCTTGACAGGCTGCTTCCCTGTATTCCTTTACCATATTTCTTCCTAATCATGCAATACAGTGCAATTTGCTTTTCATGCATGTGCATTCTCATACAGCTCCATCAAATTCTACTACTTCCCATCCTTGCTGCATAACAGGTCTGCACAACAGTAAATTGTTTAAATAGACAGCTAGCCCACTCACAAATATTTTTTGTTTCAACAAAATCCTACCTTTTAGTATTTTTGTAAGTAGTCATTAGTGATGCTAATGGCCACTAATCAGTTTAAACTGGCAACATCTTTGCTCAAACGCTGTTTTGCAAAAACCCAGTGCAATCCAGCTTGGCCAGCATTCAGTGGTTGTTCAGCATGAACTAAACAGATTGGGTGGTCAACTACAACTGATCAACACTGTTGACACTGTAAGTTCAACTATTGAACTTTGTCATGGAGAAATTTACAGCATCTGTAGTCTGCACTGTTCTTCCAATACTAGTGTGTGCTTAAAGAGTGTTCCTGGCTGCTCACATGAAGAGAACAGTATGCAAGTATTAAAGACCTTCTGAATTTCATGACATTATTTTCTAAACCAGGTTACTATGAACAGTATGTATCCAACTTGGTAGCTAATAGAGATCAGCAATCCAGTGCTAAGATCAATAGCTTTTTTCAGATGTTTGATTTTACCACACTAGCTACTGCTATGCACAATTGCCATTTTTTTGAATAGGGCAATGAGTGTATTTTCCCATGCATGTACCATTTCAGTAGCCATGAATAGAACACTGGATTTTTTTAGGATAAATGTTCATACACCCAGAAGCTGTATGCACATGGAACAATAAATATGTTCTCTCATCCATACAAAATGGCAACCACAAGTATTGAAAGGATTACGTGTAGCATGCACATTCCAATTATACATTAATGATGCATCAGAATTGAAAGTCTAGAAAGGGCTAGTGTAACCTAACAATGATTTATGGTGCCATCCTAAGCACTTACAAGGGTGTAACTCTTCATAGGATGGCACTGTTAGTGTATGAGCCTTTGTATCTGTTTGAAAATCTGTATATTGTTTCTCCCATTGATTTGAAACCGTTAACTATAAACCAATAATAAAACACCACAAACACAAAGCACAAAACAGGGGGGGGGCTTCTATTTTAATCAAGTACCCTTCATAAGAGACAAACTTTGAAACAACAAAAATGGTGATTCGTTTTCAGCAAAATGCCCTTTGGAACAAGACAGCTCACACCCTTGACCCCCCCCCCCCAAGACACCAGGGAACAGGCAGATGAAACTTCTTCTGAAAGGATATTCCAGACAGGGCCATCATGATAAAAGAACAAGCCCTAATAGACATCAGTTACACTTCAGATGGACAGATGGAACAGTCAGAAGACATCTGTTAATGGGCCTAAGTTGGCAAGCTTGGTATGCAGGGCAAATTATTGGCAAACCAGCCTTTTACTCTTCAAGGCCAAATAGCATTAAAAAAATCTTCATGGAGAAATAGAATAATTTCAAGCTGGTTTTTCTTCTAAATATTAGCAGGATAAAACATCACAGATTATGGCCAGCAAGGAGTTAGATACACACAGATGAGTCAGAGTTTAACTGACTATTTCATTAATATGTAAAATAATTTCAATGATTCAATCTCACAAGGGTGTCCTATTCCTAAAATAAAAGTGCAGCAACTCTGTTCTTGAATTGCTATGGTCAGCATATTAGGACATGCAACATCAATCTTGAAAGTTAAACTCAGGCCTTCCTAGTGGATGTCGAGTTCTAATTTGTCAGTTGGGGCTGAGTAAAATCAAAGTCACTTGAAAATATGAGACTGGGTACATCTATTACTTGTGTGTTGCATACCCCGGGAATTTACACGCCCGTATGTGAGAGGGAAAACAGGAAATGAATGATAGAGTCAGAGCTAAGGAAAGCCAAATGACCACTTCAGACATTGATGTTCACCAAGTGTCACATCAAATCAGTTTATGGACAAGATTGCAAGAAGACAGTGTAGTATAACAATGTGGAGGCAGAAAAAAAATATTCCACAGGATATACTAGAAATCAAAAGCTCACCATGGATGCAACTGGTGGGTTAAGTTGATAGAGGCTGCAAACACAATAATGGAAGTGCTGAAGCTGATACATAGCTAGACTGCATGACAGGATTGTTAAGGGTGCAGGAAGACCATAAAAAATACGAACTGCAGAGCAACTAATCAGGAGTCTCTGGGTGTTGCCTAGGCCAAATTAAATAGACAAGTTTGAACAGAGTATAGAATTTTTTTACATCACATTGTAGCTTCCACTTAAGGTTATGCAGGTGGTTTGTGATGAAATCTAAACATTTCTGAAACTTGTCCAAATTCATTTGGGCACCCACTGCTGCCATCCACTGCTCCCAAGGACTGATTTTTACTACCATCATTACAAACTGTCAGTCATATGCACACAGGATTACAGCAAAAATTTGCTGTTTGTGAATATAGCATTATATAACTTGTTTATGCAGTTTATGATTGGTTTAGCATGTGTCATGAACCAAATGTGCATGCTTTAATTTTAGTCAAAGTTGCTGAAATGATTTAAATCTTGCCTGACGGGCCAAAGCAAATCAAACATTCTAAGAATGAATCACTACATTTGTAAGCTAAGAAGGAGCTGAAAATGCATCTGAGGGAAATCAACAGTCAAACTTGTGTCAAATGTGTACAGTTTTAAGAAATTTCATAAAAGTAGAAGTTTCTCTTAGAGCCCCTGTTCCCTCTTCTAAAGTTATTAACTACAGAAATGCCTCATATTTATCATGTTGTGCTTCAAATGTGAAATATGCTATTACTGGAAGAGCCCAATTGCTGTCTCATTTGCCTGAATAATGAAAAAAATATTCCCAAACCGAGATTTGCACCGGCATGTTGAACAAAGGCTTAATAAAACTGCTCTGTGGTAGCAGATTATAAATGATGGAAGCCTTCAACGCTCTCATCTGTTTTTTCTTCATCTTGTACCAGACTGGCAAAGTAATCTTCCCCAGAGGTGTTGAATAAAATGGCAGCATTTCAATTAAATCTAAATGTAATAGGCTCTAAGAGATTATAAACAAGTTTTATCCACCTGCATTTGGCCTTTTCTCTTATTAGAAACAACTTTTTGTCAAGCTGATGAGCAGCTTCCTGCAAACTTTGCATGAAAGAGGAGTTTAAAAACCTTGGTATCTACAGTATCTAATGACCATACTCTGCAAAACACCTCACCTTTGTATGCTGGTGGAGACAGGACCTGTCAAGGTCTCTATCACAAACTGCCTTTAGTGCTTTCTGTTCCTGCCTCTGGCCCATAGTCTTGTGGGCAGTGTTCCCTCTAAGCTAAGTTAGTGTGAGCTAGCTCACAGTTTTTTAGCCTCTGGCTCACACATTTTTGTCTTAGCTCAGGAAGATGGCTCCAGAGCAAACTAATTTATGCAGTAAATTGGTTGCTCACAATTTTAATGCCAGTAGCTCACAAAGTAGAACTTTTGCTCACAAGACTCCACAGCTTAGAGGGAGTACTGCTTGTGGGCCACAAGAGATCCATGCAGGCTGGCCCTGAAGAGTGAAAATGCATTGCTAGTGTTGTTGTTGTTGTTGTTGTTGTTGTAAGGACAGGATTTTTCAAATTGTTGCTTCACCGCATCATTACAAGGAGTCCCCCACTTGAAAGACGAGAGGCCTGCCTTATCATAGTTCTCAATAGAAAGGCATAGAAATTGGAAATAATCAGGTTCTCCATTCAGAGGAAGGGAGGGACTGCTTGGCTATTTTATATTCATTGTTTGTAATCATAGTTTCCCATTCAACTGCCATACAACTTGCTACTTTCCCACTGTATACATTTGCATATATGAAGCCACCTTCTACTGAATCAGACCATTGGCCCATCAAGGTCAATATCATCTACCCAAAGTGGCAGCAGATCCCCAAGGTCTCAGGCAGAGGTCTTTCATATCACTGGAGCCTTTTAGCTGGAGCTGCTATGGACTGAAGCTGGGACCTTCTGCTTACTAAGCAGATTCTCTGCCACCGAGCCATAGCCTCCCCTGTCAGACTGCACTGCAGTGTGAGTCCAAGAAAGAGAATAGAAGCAAAGAAGCTTCCATGGGTCATGTGTAAACCCACTGCAAAGATAGGTCAAAACAAGCCCATGGTGGTTACCACAAAGAGGGAGACCTGCTTTATTCACTTGCACTGGTGGAAGCCTCTGCTCAGATATAAAAGCCTACTCAGGAGTAGGGTGAATGAGACAGGAAGCAGGTGTGGCAGAGAAGAAGCAGTTAAAAGGCAGAGGCTGGAAGAGGAGGATTTATTTTGTTGGTATGGACAAGAGATGGGTGCTCTAATCCTTCTGCTGACAAAAGAGCACCCTGGGCGTACCTGTACTTCCTATCACCATTCATCACAGCCAAACATAATATTCCTTAATTTAGGAGCTTATGATAGGCTCAAATTACTGGGTCACGGTGGGTTCCTGCCTATCATTACTATGTCATGATGGACCATGTAGTGTGATCCTGAACCTCTTTTGGAAAGAGGGTGACAGTTGGGCAAGCTAGGTTGCCTTGTAACGCCTACTCAGCCAGAGAGGTTCACACACACTAAAAATCCACTTTCAACCAACTTTCAGTGTACTTTTCAACTGGATTTTACTGTGTGAACTGGCAAAATCCAGTCCAAATCCAGTTGGACTGCAGCTCTGTGCTTATTGGTGCCAGCCTTTTGCTTACAAAGCTATCCTGTCCGGTAGGGTTGCCAACTCAGATGGGAAACTCCTGGGGATTTGGGGCTGATGCCTGGGGAGGGTGGAACCTCAGCAGGATATAACACTATAAAGATCACCCTCCAAAGCATCCATTTTCTCCAAGGGAACTAATCTCTGTTGAGATCAGTTATAATTCTGGGAGTTATAATTCACTAGAAATTGAGACTAGGAGAATGCTTTAGGACTAGGGATGCCAGCTTTCAGGTGTGACCTAAGGATGCCCTGAAAAAACAGCTCATCTCTAGAATACAGAGATCAGTTCCTCTGGAGAAAATGGATGCTTTGGAAGGTAGAGTCGATGTCATTGTACCTGGTCCTCCCCAGACTCCATCCCCAAATCTCCAGGAGTTTCTGGCAAGTCTAACCCACATTCCCCACTGATGGCAAGTGAGGACCTGGCAACTAGGGATGGAGATGAACCAGCTCACAAACCATAGTTTGTCATTAATTTTGGCCACTTTGTTATCATGAAGTAATGTTTGTGGAAACATGACCAGCACAAACATTCCATGAACTTTCATGCTGTTCGTGGTGGTTCATAAGTGGATACACTTCCATACAGACTGTCTCTGCTCAATTAAACTGTTTACAAAACTTCAAAGCAACAGGGGGCAGAATTCTCCAACCTTGGAAACACCAATAGGAGCCCTCCAAAGCTTAACAGGAACTGCTGGCTGCTAATAACAGAGTTCCCATTCTTTTCTGTGGGATCAGAACGCTATATATCAGCTCAGCTCCACAGCCTCTGTTGGCTGTTGGCAGTTAGACAGAGAGGTAGGGAGCTTGTCAAAAGTAGAGCACATTCATTTCTCTCTGCTGGATTTTGGGTGTTAGGTGCACTCAGGGCTCTGAGCTGCCCTGTCTCAATGTCTGTGCGGAGCAGTGGGGCCTAGCTCCTGGGAGCCTTGGCTGAGGACCCACATTTTTTACCCTCCTGATTGTGAACATCTCTCCTCTGCTGGGGTTGGGGTGTTAGGTGGACTCAGGGCTCTTTGATTCTTTTTTCATTTTTACTGAACTTTAATTTTAATACTTTATACCTAGAATAGATTCCTGTTCTTTGGGCATTCCCACAACATGCTTTGGGTTCATGGAGCTTTGGATTCATGGAGAAGATTTTGTCAGTACAAAGATAATCTTGGAATAATGGAAGTCCCATGCTTCTTCCTCAGTGAATCTCTGGACTGGTGACATCTGGCATCTTTGATCTAGGGCAGGGGTCCCCAGTGTGGTGCCCGTGGATGCCATGGCACCTGTTGACACCTTTCCTGGCACCCACCGAGTCTTTTTAAGAAAGTGGGTGGGGCCAGATCTTGCCCAGCAGGGCTTCTGATTGGCAACTGGAGATCTGATTGGCTGTGCAAATTAAAATAATGTTGTTTTAGTGGGAGCTTCCACCACAGTATTGGTTTTATTCTTTCTCACTCCTCTTTCCCAGTGTATTTTTAATAACCCTTCTTCTCCCCTTCACTTGGGCTTCTTCTATGTTTGTGGCTCTGCTTCCTTTGGCTCCACCTTGTGTGGTTGGCTCCACCTTTTGTGGCAGCCATTTTGTGGTTGTACCCTCACTGTGCCAGAATTCCAAGATGCCCACAAACTCAATATGTTTGGGGACTGCTGATCTAGGGAAATTATCACATATAATATAATTGTTGAGGCACTCCAGAGTCCAGACATGTTGCCATTTATATAGCATTCTTTCTCCCTAAGTCACATAGGCTCCTTTGCAGTTGCATTTATCTCTGCAGTTGCCCATTTTCCTTTTCTCTTCTTCTGATTTATTTCTTATGTCTCTGCTTGTCGTCCCCCCCCCCAGTGGGCTAATGATAGATTATGTGGATTGTCTCTGTTGTTATTAATTTGTTTCTGTGTTACATTAAGCCAGTTTGGTGTAGTGGTTAAGTGTGCGGACTCTAATCTGGGAGAACCGGGTTTGATTCCCCACTCCTCCACATGCACTTGCTGGATGACCTTGGGCAAGCCATAGTTCTGGTAAGAGCTGTTCTTGAAAAAAGAGCAGTTTCTGTCAAGAGCTCTCTGAGCCCCACCTACCTCACAGGGTGTCTGTTGTGGGGAGGGGAAGGGAAAGGAGTTTGTAAGCCACTCTGAGACACCTTTGGGTAGTGAAGGGTGGGGTATAAATCCAATCTCCTCCTCCTCCTCCTCTTCTTCTTCTTCATAATTAAAGATCTATTGCAAAAACTTACATTTTTAAGTGCAGTTTAAAAAGTTGCATACTTGAAGCATCTATGCAAGACCAGCAAAATATCTGTGATAATGTGACCTCATGGCAGAACTGGTGAGAACTAGGCTGCATGTTTATTGCAGTGGAGGGTGAACTTTATCCTCGCCATGACAGTATCTTCTGACAAGGTGATTTTCTGAAGAGTAAATGGTGACCATTAAATTACACAGAAGGTAACAGGAAGCACTTCAGGAAACCACTGGGGTGGAGGATGATTTGCACCTTCCTGTAGTGATCCTAGTCATTGAGAATCTAGCCTGCTTCTCTCACCATAGCCTGAGCTTGATTCTGGTTCTTGGTCATTTATTTATTTATTTATTTATTTATCCTTCGACTTACTACCCCGCTCGAACCCCCTGGGGGGTCTCTGAGCGGCTACAGTTACTCACTTATCCCTAACCTATGGCCACATGCACTAGAGGTGGGGACTCCCTACCAGCACCCTGTGGAGGACTTTTTTCCTGCAGGTCTTCTTCCTCCGCGTCGGCTTGTCGGCTTCGGCTTTTTCTGGCTTCCGGTTCTCATCGCGGTCCTCCGGTAGCGGGTCAGTAGGCCCCTCTGACGCACAGCACGCTCCGGCGCAGCTCCGGCTCCGTCCTTCTCGGCTCCGCCGCGCCTGCGCTCTCCACGGCCATCACGTCTCCTGGCTCCACCTTTCCGCTGTGTCCGGACCGCCGAAGATGTTGGACTCGGTCGCCATCTTGCCAAACGTCATCCCACCGCTTCACCGCTTCTCAGCGCCAATGCCACTCCACGACCCCCTCGATGGGGGAGGGTGCCCCCTACCCTCTAAGGTAGGTACCCAATTTATCTACTCGCATATTAGGTGTTAAGTCATGCTTTCGAACCGCTGGGTTAGCGGGAGCTGGGACCAAGGCCAGGAGCTCACTCTGGCCGCGGTGG
>NW_015162020.1:228412-232203 GCF_001447785.1 Gekko japonicus | reverse complement strand
TGCAAAAAACTGTCTTTTTGTCTCTGCATGTGCCTGAAGCTTGATTGCTTTACTAGAAGTATCTTTTATCCCAGGGATGCACCATACATGCTTGATTTTCATTTCTAGATAAGCACAGAGCTGCAGTCCAACTGGATTTGAACTGGATTTTGCCAGTTCACACAGTAAAATCCAGTTGAAAAGTGCACTGAAAGTTGGTTGAAAGTGGATTTTTTTAGTGTGTGTGTGACCACAGCCTATTAGAACCTCTCTGGCTGAGTAGGCGATACAAGGCAACCTAGCCTGCCCAACTGTCACCCTCTTTCCAAAAGAGGTTCAGGATCACACCACATGGTCCATCATGACATAGTAATGATAGGCAGGAACCCACCGTGACCCAGTAATTTTAGCCTATCATAAGCTCCTACATTAAGGAATATTATGTTTGGCTGTGATGAATGGTGATAGGAAGTACAGGTAAGCCCGGGGTGCTCTTTTGTCAGCAGAAAGATTAGAGCACCCATCTCTTGTCCATACCAACAAAATCAATCCTCCTCTTCCAGCCTCTGCCTTTTAACTGCTTCTTCTCTGCCACACCTGCTTCCTGTCTCATTCACCCTACTCCTGAGTAGGCTTTTATATCTGAGCAGAGGCTTCCACCAGAGCAAGTGAATAAAGCAGGTCTCCCTCTTTGTGGTAACCACCATGGGCTTGTTTTGACCTAACTTTTCAGTGGGTTTACTGATGACCCATGGAAGCTTCTTTGCTTCTGTTCTCTTTCTTGGACTCACACTGCAATGCAGTCTGACAGGGGAGGCTATGGCTCGGTGGCAGAGAATCTGCTTAGTAAGCAGAAGGTCCCAGGTTCAATCCCTGGCATCTCCACTTAAAGCATCGGGTCGTAGGTGATGTTAAAGACCTTTGACTAAGATGCTGGAGAGCTGCTGCCAGTCTGAGTAGGCAATACTGACCTTGATGGACCAACGGTCTGATTTGGTATAAGGCAGCTTCCCATGTTTACATATTCACTCCCTGAGCTTCAGAGCTGAGTGGAAAGCTTGTCCTTGTGTTTCCCTAGTGCTAGTAGTCTGGCCCTCTAACCACTGCACCACACTGTTTCTCTCACTTGAATAGCAGTTTCACATGTAATTCAAGGTTTCAGCAGCAGGCTGCAATGGGAAGGGGATCACTTTGCTGTTTTTAAAGGTTTATCGGGGCTGCAGCCTTATTAACGTTGACTCTTGGGAATAAACTGCACTGAACTCAGTGACATTTATTTCTTAATAAACAAGCATAGGATGAGCTCTATGCTCTTACAGTTCACCCTGTGATTCTAAGCATATATCAGTTTTCCAGAAGATAAGTAATATGCAGCCTATATTCTGTGCTATCTCCTTATATCTATTAATAGGAATGATAGAAATTAGAGTTTGCTGGTAACTTACCAAATAACTTTTACTTAATGCTTTACTATTCATGTCAGGTCAGAACCTTGCAGTACTAAACTTTCCAGTGTTGAAAATTTATTGAAGTTTACACTTTTAAAAACCTTCTCTCCACTCCAAAATTAAATTAAAGACAGTCATCTGATATTAGAATGCTGTACATGAATGCTAATGACATCAAATGTACAATACTTGGGGGGGAAATTGCCAATACAGTAGGTGATTATGTTGGCATTAGTTGCTGGCAAATGAAAATTTAATATAATCTGAACAGCAGGATGCAAGGATATTGTGGTGAAGTATAAAAAAATTGGCACATGGCTAGAATGTTTTACTACATTAATACATTCTCTTATTTCAAATGCCATAATTAAAATGGCACAGAATTTGAGGTCACAGTGTACCCAAAATATTCTAACTTCAGGAATGTATTTATAAACTTTATTTAAATGCATATGAGTCCAAACTAAGATTTAGAAAAACATCATTGCACAGGAAACCATAAACTGTTCAGGCCAGAATTCAGCCGGAAGCAGATACTACCCAAAGCTAAGCAAAGTCATCTGTGGCAATGAGCATCCTTGGATATGAGGCTGGAAGTACCTTTCACAAATTCTCAAGTCTGTTCTCCCCACCCCCAACTATGTCTATGAGGCTAACCTGCAGCCCAGCCAATAGGAGGTTGTGGAACTTTTGGACTGCAAGATGCTGGCTCTTGCACATGGCTACAGGATAGAGTCTTTCACACTAGCCAGCCTCTTCCTCATTGTCAGGTTCCATAGCCAACAGTGGAGTACACACTTATCAGAAAGGCAGTAACAAAGTCACTGTTAAGAATGGCAACGTTCCTACAAGCATAATGGGATATAGGGTATTTGTATGCACCCCCCCTTTCCATAAACCAATTAGCCAGGCTCCCGCACGCGGGAGAAGGGTCCCCAGGCCGTTAGAGGCCGCAGCTGGGAACCAAAAGTGCTCCCACGGTTCCAGGCATCCCAGACACTACACCAGCAACCTGCAAGGTCATTGATAAGCAAGCAGTACAGAAGCAAAAGTAAAGAAGCAGCATCTGGCCCACAGAGCACGCGAATGGATCCCCCCCCATCATAGCAGCATAGCTGACACTCATACTTTGCTGCTGCCACCTTCTAAGTAAACAAAAGTAACACTCTAGGCACAGAAGACTAAGTACTGTACTGTGAGTCTGTACTTTCTTCTGCAGTTCATACCAAAGATATAGTTTCTAATTCTGGATCTGACTTGTGGCATGTTTAACCAAAAAAACTCCCTCTTCATCTTAACAGATCTAACTTACATATTGTCTAAACTTTTCTTACAGAACAATGATGAGGGAGATCCATTTCATTTCTAAGCAACCTGTTCCTAAACTTCATTATTCATTAAATAGCGATGTCCAGGGGTCATTTTGTAGAAAAAGAGCTAGGGGGACTCATTAGCATAACTCATTAGCATATGCCACACCCCCTGACATCACCGGAAGTGTGTCCTCCCCACAGCCGGCGGCGACCTCCAGCGGGCACCAGCAGGGAGCTCCAGGCCCCGCCCTCCCGCACCTCACCCGGGGGGATGGCATCCCCCCGTGTCCCCCCCCAAATGACCCCTGGCGATGTCACTTCACTCAAGTGGAATATAATGAAGAATCTGGGTAGCAATTTTTCATGGGTTCTGAAGGGTCCTAGCAAACCCCTCCACCAGCTCCAGTGGAGGTCCACTTGAAATTGATACCCCCATAACCTACATGAGCAAGAAATTTGTTTTTAGATTCTCTTGACTTCTCAAATGCCATAATGTTTTCCATTAAAAAAATTAAAGGGGCATGAGGAGAGGACAGAACTGGGCTCCAAAGGCCAGGAGACTACTAGCTGTCAGTTGGGTTCCATCCCTTTAAAATGTAAAGGGATGAGACATCACCCAACAGCTTGCTTGCACTGCCCAGTTTGTTCTCTTCATTCCCTAGTCCTGTAGGCAGGTGGATTTCCTTTTTAATTTAAGATTAGGACTTTTCTACAAGGCACACTTTTTGGGGTGTTGGAATTTCAAAACCAATGCCCAAAAATTACTGAAAAAGACACATCCCCTCCAAATTCAAGCATTACAAAACACAGGGTGGGAAACAAAAAATAAAATAAAACAGGGTTTGTTTTTGTTTGTTTGTTGCAGTGCATACTCCTAGTTCTCACCCCAGACTGTTCCTTCTGCCACTTTGGCTTAGTGATATAAAGTGCAGTCTCATGCGCAGGACTGTTCCTCCCACACCGATGCCCAGGACAGAGAAAATTTCCACCTGGACCCTTCTCATGCTAGTTCAGAACTCTGAAAATAACACTTGTACTGCAGGATCAAGCA
>NW_015162020.1:195642-228350 GCF_001447785.1 Gekko japonicus | reverse complement strand
TCTCTCCTTGTTCCCCACAAAAGTTCTCTTCGCCTCTTTGAGTCCTGCTCAAAATGAACCTCAAACCTCCTATCTTCCCCATCTTCTATGGGCACTTTCACACTGCTAACCTAACCCTTTTTCTCTCTCTCCATTACTGCCTCATCATTCTTTGAAGTGAGGTGAAAATGGAGATTTCAGGTGCATTTAAAAGGAGTAGAAAAAAGTGGAGTTTGCCCTTAAAAGGGATGCACTCCAAAACTCCCAGCTGCTAATTTTCTGCTGAAGGCAAGGCCTGCACAGGGACTGTAGAAAGGGGTTGGGACTTCAAAAGCAAAACTGTGTTTCAAACTGCCCACAGTGTCAGCTTTGTATTGCATCAGGGGAAATCTTTGGAACAACAGAGGTTTCAAAAAAGTTGCCAAAGCCCTCAAAAATGCAGTAGGAAAGTGATTCAGCATGAAATATGTGTGACATGTCTTTAGTAACTTGCAGCTGTGAAGAGGCCAAAGTGCTTCAAAAGGGCCATCTCTGATAGCAGCCTGTGTCTATCTTTCTCTGAGGACATTGTACCCTCATAGCACACCAGGGAGGATTCAGATTCTGAGACTAGCCAGAACATGAAACATAAAAGGAACCACTTCCACTAAGAACAGCAAGATTCAAGTCCAGTAGCCCCTTAGAGACCGACAAGATTTGGGGGGTATACGCTTTTGAGAGCCAAAGCTACCTTTGTCAGATTCCAAGAGCTTTGGCTCTTGAAATGCTATACTCTGAAACACTTGTTGGTTTCTTTTTTATATATAAGTTTTATTTATCAATTTTCACTACATACCAAAAATAAAAATAAACATAGTACATGAAAGAACATAAAACAACAGTTTTGGAGTTTACACGAAGCATTTTTTCCAATCCATTTGTTAACTTTATCATTTTTGAAGCACATTTTCTTCTTTCCCTGATAGTATACTATTTAATTTATCAATTTCCATTAATTCACAAAAAAAATTAATTAGCTCTTCTCTACTGGGTATTACATCCGTTTTCCAACATTTTGCAACGAGAATTCTTGACAGAGTAAGTATATATAATATAATACATAGGTCATCAGGAGGAACTAATACCCACCTTCTGTCAAGTCAAAGATTTGATGAGTGCTCCCCCCTCCCTTCTCGTGGCTTAGTCCTGCCTTCCTGAGGGCCCTGCTCGAAGGGGAGGGCAAGAGGGCTGTCATTACCAGCCCCAGGGGGCGTGGCGGCCACGTGACAGCTTTCCCCCGAGGGTGTAGCGCCTGGCCGTGGGTTGGGGGCTGGGAAAATGGAGTCCCTGGGTGTTTTGAATCTTTTTTTGGGTGCAAAGGGGCTTTTGTGATTGTGTTTGTGGCTGGGGAATGCTTTGAACTGGCGGGCTTTTTGCTGTGAATGTGTGAAAACTGTACAATGCTTGTGCTAACATTAGTTACTGCAGACTGCCCCAGGGTCTCTGGGACGGATCCTGGGGAGACTCTGTGGAGCCCCCACCCAGACAGAGCCTGGGGGCTGACCCTCACCCCCCTTGCATGCCCCCACTCCCTCTGTAAGCCCCAGGCAGATCCTGGAGCTCCCCCTCCCTCCCCTTGCAAGCCTCAGAGAGCAAAAGGGGGGGAAAGGCGCTTTTTAAAAACATTGTCTGCATTTTTTGTGCTGTTCTGCCAGGAACTGATAAGGAGACAGGCAGAACGAGAGAGCACTTGAAAACAGACCCTTCCTAGGCTAGGAATACAGCCATGCTAGCAGGCATAGCAGTGAGGGGTTAGAAACCAACTCCCTTCCCTTAGCAGAAAAGAATTCCAGTCTCTGGTTCCACAGACAGAGGATCCCCCCCATGCCCCACAGAGGAAAAATCTTTAGGAAATTTTATAGACAAGCCTTATATGTGGGTGTTTAAAAGTTAGCTCCAAGCAAGCAAGCAGTCGCTGCTTCCACATGTGCGCGCGCGCACACACACACACACACACACACAAACAAGGAAGACCTCCTTCCCCCATCAGTCCTAGCAATAGATGAAAAGCTGAATCACACACACACACCCATCAACCCACCCACACAGAGTCCCCCTTTAAAAACATGAGTTTCAACCCATAAGTAGAGTTTTAACTTACCAGAGGAGTCCCTCTCCCCTTGCCCCCAAACCCTGCCTTCCCTAAAAGCGTGCAGTTGAGAATTTTACAAGCCAAAAAACTGTCTGCCGGTCAGAGACTGTTTGAATCCCTAACAGGCAGAGAGAGAACACCCGCAGTCCAAGCTGGGAGGAGGAGGAGGAGGGAGGGCCACACACACAAAATGGCTTGTCAACTGATTGCCAGGCGCTACACCCTCGGAGGAAGCCGACACGTGGCCGCCATGCCCCCAGGGCTGGTAACGACAGCCCTCTTGCTTTCCCCTTCAAGCAGGGCCCTCAGGGAGGCAGGACTTAGCTTTCTTAAAATTTATTTTAAGTCCTGCTATGTCGCCGTAATTTTGTATAATGTTTAATAGATGCAGTATAGTTGTTGGATCTTCTAGAATAAATACAAGATCATCTGCAAAGGCTTGAAGTTTGAATTGTTCTCCTTTAATTTTAACCCTATTATTTTTGTATTATCTCTCACCAGATCATTTAGAGTCTCTATTCCAAAAATAAATAGTAATGGGGATAGTCGACATCCTTGTTGGGTTCCCTTCTGAATAGCAATATTTTGTGTTAGGTCTCAATTTACAATTATTTTTGCCCATTGTTCTTTATATATAGCTGTAATCATTGTCATAAATTTCCCCCCACATTTCCATATTTCCAATTTATATTTCAAAAAGTCCCAGTTGACATTGTCAAAGGCTTTCACCGCATCAAGGAAGCCATGTTTTATCCCATTCTAGAGTGTGTCCTATATCCTGTATCCACGTTACCATATTCGGTTTTACTATTTCATCTTGCATATCATCACATAGTAAAAAGTTATATAGTTTTTGAAAAAGTTTATCCAAGGATGATAGCCAAATTTTGTCTAATTCCAGTTTTGATGTCATAAAAGCTATTTTTTTGTCTTTGGCAAATCTTGATTGTAGCTGTATTTTCCCCCCAACTTGTAAGATTAATATTCAATAATTCTAGCATCTCAAATGATTGTAGATCATTATTTTTTGTTAACAACCTTTCATATGTTACTTTCTTATTATCTGTTAATAAATTTGGCATTATAAAGGCCTCCTATGGTGAGACCCACAACGGTATTTTAGTGTAGAACCTTCCTTTAAGATTTTCCATATATTGATTAATGTTCCCCTAATTATATGCTTATGAAAATTTTGATGTATTTTATCCTTGTCATACCATACATAGGCATGCCAGCCCATGCACAGGTCATGACCTTCCAATTCTAGAGTTCTTTTATCTTCTAACAATATCCACTCTCGAATCCATCCCATGGTGGCAGCTTGATAGTACAAATATCAATTGAGTAGTCCAAGTCCCCCTCTATCTTTCTTATCACAAAGTAGTTTCCTTTTCACGCGTGGCCTCTTGGATTGCCATATAAATTTTCTTACGAGTTGCTCTATTTCGTCAAAGAATTTATTGTTTTTTAGTATTGGTATGCATTGCGCTAAGAACAGGACTCTTGGCAGAATATTCATTTTTACAGTACCAATTCTGCCCATAAATGATATGTGAAGATCATGCCATTTATGTAGATCTTTTTTGATTTCTTCCAATAACACCTTGTAATTATTGTCATATGAGTTATTGTTCTTATTTGAAATTGTGATACCTAGGTATTTAACTTTGTTTGTTACCTCTATGTTTGAAATTAGTTGTATTTTATCTCCTCTTTGGTACAGTTTTTAGTCAAGATGTTAGCTTTCTTAAAATTTATTTTAAGTCCTGCTATGTCGCCGTAATTTTGTATAATGTTTAATAGTTGCAGTATAGTTGTTGGATCTTCTAGAATAAATACAAGATCATCTGCAAAGGCTTGAAGTTTGAATTGTTCTCCTTTAATTTTTAACCCTGTTATTTTTGTATTATCTCTTACCATTTAGAGTCTCTATTCCAAAAATAAATAGGAACGGGTCTCTATTCAAAAAATAAATAGTAACGGGGATAGTGGACATCCTTGTCGGGTTCCCTTCTGGATAGCGATATTTTGTGTTAGGTCTCCATTTACAATTATTTTTGCCCATTGTTCTTTATATATAGCTGTAATCATAGTCATAATTTTTTCCCCACATTCCCATATTTCCAATTTATGTTTCAAAAAGTCCCAGTTAACATTGTCTGCATCAAGGAAGACCAAGGCCAGTTGTTTTCCAGGGTAATGTTGATAGTATTCGATAATATTTATAATGGTTTTTAGATTATTTTTTATTTGTCTTTTTGGGAGAAAGCCTGATTGATCTCGATGTATGACTTGAACCATTATCTTTTTAAGTCTGGTAGCTATAATTGTTGCAAATATCTTATAGTCTACATTTAAAAGTGAGATAGGTCTATAATTTTTAATCTCATTCTCGTCCATATTAGCCTTGTGTATTAGTGTTATTAGTGCCTCATTCCAAGAGTTTGGTATTTTTCCTTCAATCATGACATTTTGAGTCAAATCTTTAAATAGGGGTGATAATTCCTCTTCTAGTTTATGGTAAACTTCGGCCGGGATGCCATCTGGACCCGGAAACTTCTTTTATTATATTTTTTGAATGCTTCCACTATCTCACATGTTGTGATTGGTTCATTTAAAATTTTCCTCTGATCTTCTGTAAATTTCTTTCTGTTGTGTTTCAAAAGAAATCCTTTACGTTCTTGCTGGTTTTGAGAATTTTGTTTATAGAGTGTTCTGTAAAGGTTTTCTACTATGTCTTTTAGGTCTTGATTTTTATATTTTATTTCTTGATTTTCGTTATTTAATGCTGAAGTTAAACTTTTTTTCATTTTCTTTCTTAACTTTGTAGGCGAGCCATCGCGTAGGTTTCTTTGCATTTTCAAAATAGTATGCTTTGGTATATTCTGTTTTATTAGCTATTTCTTGTGTTAGGAGCATATTTATTTGGTGTTGAATCAGTTTTATTTTAATTTTTATCCTATCTATGTCTCCCTTTTTTTTCCAGGACTGTTTCTTCTATTTGGAGTTCTTCTGTCAGTTTATTAAACTTCTCTTTTTTTCCCTTCCAAGCATCTTGACTAATAAATAGTCCTCTTACATAGGCTTTTAGTGCATCCCAAATGTTATTTAGGGACATGTCTTCCATTCTATTTATTTTTACGAATTCCTTAACTTCTAATTTAACGTTTTCAATGAAATTTTTATCTCTTAATAATCTACTATTAAGTCTCCATCTAGTACTTTTGTATGAATCTTGTAAGGAAATTGAGATCGGGTTGTGGTCTGCAAACGTGTTAGGTAGTATTTCCACATCTAACAGAACTCTAGACATACCAGTATTTATCCAGGCCATATAGATTCTTGACCATGATTTATGTCTGGCGGAGTAGGTGTAGTCTCTTTTTTGTGGGTTTCATGTTCTCCAACTATCTATCAGATTAAACTCTTCTGTCAGTATCAGAAAGCTTTTAGTGCCTGCTTTTATAGATTTTTTCAGTTTCTTTCTATCTTCTTTAGGATCAAGAACAGCATTAAAATCTCCCACAATGCAAACATCTTCTGGGCTTTCCTTTATTAAGATATTCCTTAGTTCTTTTTAAAAATATTCTTGATTCTGATTTGGTGTGTAAAGATTTACTATCAACGTTTCTTTTCCGTTTCTTCTAATTTTAAGTATTACTATTCTTCCGTCAGATGATTTATAGTTAAGCACAGGGTGTAACTTTTCACTCACATATGTGACCACCCCTCTTTTTTTTACATTGTCCGATGCAATAAACGGTTTACCTATTTTTTTGTACTCTAAGTGTTTTACATGTTCATCTTTAATGTGCATTTCCTGAAAGCATATAATATCTGCGTGGGTTTTACCCTCTTGATGGAAAATTCTTCATCTCTTTTATGGACTATTTAATCCATTGACATTAACTGATAGTAAGCTTAATTTTTTAATTCTCATCTTTTTTGTCTTTCTTTAGTGTCACTATATTTTTAAATTGTAATCTAGTGCGAATTTGCGATTTAGTTTTAAATCTAAGTTGTTTCTTTTTCTCTTTTCCCCATTTTTGTCTACACTCTTCACATCTGTTTGTGATGTTGCACCTTCTTGAGCTTCCCCCTCTTCGTCTTCTTCTTCTTTCTCCGAGTCTTCTTCTGATTCTTTCTGCCAACCTAAGTCTTCACCTTCTCTATCTAGAAAGTTTTCTAATTTAAAAATGGAATCTATCCTGTATCTTTTAGATTTATATGTGGACAACATTCCTTCTGGGAGTAGCCATCTATATTCTCAACACCTTCGCCAGTATGTCATAGTTATGGCGTTTCTCTCTTACATTCCACGGTACATCTTTTAGTATTCTAATTTCCACTCCTGCAATCTTTAATTTATTAGTATTTGCAGCTTGTAAAATTTGATCTCTTGTAGTTTTTCTGTAAAATTTAACATGTACCTCCCTAGGTGTTTTGTGCCTTTTGGCATAAGCTAAATTTCTCCTATAGATGTTTTGTATCTCCTCTGTTAGATCCTTTTCTTTTCCCAGGTTGAACTGTCCTGTAATATTGTGTACTAGTTCTTCTTTCAGGTTTTTATCTAATTGTTCTGTTATGTTTTGAAATCTAGGATGACTTCAGATTTTTCCATCTCTAATAAGATTAGTGACTCTTCTATTTTATCTGTTCTTAATTTTATGTCTTACATTTCCTGGTCTAGGTCATCAACTTTTTCTTCTAAGTTGTTTGTAGTTTTAACTATTTTCGCTATTTCTGCTTTGATTTCTTCTGTGTCTGATTTTAGTTGCATTGATATATCATTTATTTTAGTTTGCATTGGTTCCCCCCTTTTAATTAGATCAGCAGTTTGTTGTGATGCTTGAGCTAAACAATTTTGCATCATGGTTTGTAGATCTATCATGGACACTTGGGGAAGGTTAGCTTTTAATTGGGTCAACCCCACACTTTATCCTGTGGAAGCAGTGGATGTTTTCTTTACTGTACCTGATGCCATTATGTATTGATTTATTATTATTATATTTTCCCATTCCTCCAGTATCTTTTTATTAATTATTTATTAGACTATTCTTATATATTCACATGTACCTTTAATTGAGTGCTGTTCCTTAAATCACTGTTACTAGTTTTTTAAAAATTGGATTAGTATTTGTGCCCTACTTAAGTTCCGGCCCCCCCCCCCCGCTTCGCGGTCATCTTTTAAACAAAAATAGCCTGTTTTCACTGAGCAAGTTTTTCAGTCTTATCCCCCAGAGAGGTTTTTCTCGGCTCCTTTAAGTATTTATATTTAAAGTCATTTCTCTCTGTGGAGTCTTATGAGCAAAGGTTCTATATTATACAGCTGTTGACTTGAGGCTGGCTGTCTTCAGGTGCTTCCTTTCCGGCTTCTTGGCTTTTCTCTTGTTTAAATGGGCGATTCTCCTTTAAGGGCCCCCACCCTTCAGTATTGTCGCATCAGCGCTGGTGTCACATCGGCTCTCCTCCTGTTCACTCCCTCCTATGCTTCCCCCTCTCACCGTCGCCTCTGTGTCACCTCTGCGTCGTCTCTGCGTCTCCAATTTCACCCCCGTTGGCTTGTTTCAATTCATATCTGCCAGCTATGTCAAAATCTTAAGGAGACAGAACAAAATACTAAACAAGATTCAGGTATGTACTTCCCTCTACCTTGATGAACGTCTTTTCTAAATACTGTTTCTCTTTTAATTAAGCTTTAACTTTTCATAGCCGCTACGATCAAAAAGATCTTCATAGCTCACGTTCCCTCGTATTTTTAAGCGTTACTCAACCTTGTAATGAAGCTTCCTTTTGGTTTAATTTTTATGTTTCCTCGTCCCCTTACCCCTCCCTCCACAGAAAAGAGTTAAGTTAAGTTCAACACTTAGTTTTGGGTATTTTCTTTGTTTTCTTTTGTTGAAGTTGGAATGTTCACTCCACTCGGTCTGGTTGAACCCGTCTTGTGCACAGCAATGGGGAAAAAAACCTTTCTGGCTTCCCCAGCACTTCTGCTTAAGGACAAACCAAAAAGCCAAACACCAAGAGGAGTCGCCACTCCTCTTGGCTGGGTTAAAGTCCCTTGCAATTATTCTCTAAAAACGTGGAATATTTTGGATGAAAAAAATTTCAAAGAAGTGTGGTTTTGAGTAAATACGCACGGTGCTCCTCAATGCACATCTAACCCCGATGAGCTCCGACCGCCATTTCAAAAAAACCCAAACCTTGTTGGTTTCTATGGTGTTTCTTGACTTGACTCTAACTGTTCTACTGAAGATTAACAATGGCTGCGGTCACACGTAACAGAAGCCACACAAGTGAGCTAAGTACTGTATGATTTACTATCTGATTGCTTATTCTTCAAATATTCTGTGATTTTGCATTTATCCAACTCTTTTTAGCATAGTATATTCCCCAAATCATATGCATTGCATTGCATTTCAGTTTGCCTACCTTTTCCTTACTTTTTCCCTGTTATGCTATATGTTAAATTACTGCCTTCCTCTGTCTTCTCCCACAGTTTCACCCATGGTAGGATTATAAGTTTGTACACATGTGAAAACAGACTCAAAGGTCCTTGAAGGCCATACACATGCTGCCTGCGTGGTATCCATGTGACACTTGTGTATCAACAACTCGACTACAGTCATACTGCCCTGTATTTATTTATTTATTGTTTGTTTGCATTTATACCCCGCCTTGCCTGACAAGCAGGCTCAAGGTGGCTAACATGATTAAATAACATAACAAAAATTAAAACAATTAATAAACACAATATCAGTTAAAACAAGTAAACAACAACAATTACAGAACCAACTATGGTGGTAATCCAATTAAATCCTGAGATAGGGGTAGTAACCAGCAGGTACTTTAGCCAGGAGATTGTCTAAGTTCAGCCAGAAGATGTTCCAGGGCACATCCCTCAGTGGCGGCCCCTTAGTGTATCTTAGTGTACAATACTAATGAAACAGAACAGCTGTGAACTCAGTGATGTGACATCTAGCCTGGTGTCTGAGAATTTTGCTGGGTCATCACTGGAATTTTCTATGAAGCTCTACTACTCAGCTTTGCTCCTCTATAGTTAAAAAACTTTATGCTAATTTTAGCATAAATATTTTTTGCTCGCAATTAGACAAGTGTTCTCTAAGAAATAATTGTGTTTTCAGTGGTAACTCAAGAGTAGGACCTTTCACTTATCTTTATTAATTTTTCATCCACATTAAAATTAACATCCTCATTAAATATTTCCAGTGTGTTGATCATTTTGAATAATAATGCATCCCCCTCGGTAGCTGTAATTCTTACCAATTTGGTATAGCTGTAAAATGTTGAATTTCTCAGTCACTCATTCCAGTCACAATGAATGCAAAACCTCAAAATACCAGAGTTCTTGAGCCCTTTCTCAGGCTGGTGAACTACTGTCTCTACTTGTTATGTGTATAGTATGATTGGTGTGGCTATTAGCAAATTACTTGAGCCCAGGCTGAAGAGTTTTCTCAAGAAGTAAAAGACTTCACTTATTTTTAAGCACACAGAACAGATAACGATAAAGGTCCACATTTGGAGAGGGAACAGTGAAGGGCTCTCTTTTGGCAACCCCAATCCCTCCATGACTTCCATGTAAGGTTGCCAGGCTCCAAGTGGGGCCTGGATATCCACCAGAATTTAAGTTGATATCTAGACTACAGATCAGTTCCACTGGAGAAAATGGCTGCTTTGGGTCATGGAGTCTATGGCATTATACCCTACTAAGGTGCTTCCTCTCCCCAAACCCTGCCCTCCCCAGGCAACACCTCTAGATCTCCAGGAATTTCTCAACTTGAAGTCACATCAATATGGTATATGGGTTTATTCTTTCAGTTTGAGCTGACTGTCCTCCATAAGCAGTGTTGGTTTGTTCATGCCTAGTGCTAGGTTAGCAAACAACTGACATTACCAGATTGCCCCATGACATTCATGAGGTATAGCCACATACCCCGTCCCTGTAGATGAAAGTGTTATTGTTGTTTGTTTTCTACCAGTCTAGCTGATCACCCACCACCACACAGAAAAATATACCCAATAGCAGACTACGGAGCGGTGGCGCAGGCAGTAAGGGAAGCCTGCTTTAAACATCTGGGCAAACAGCTCCGACTGTTTGATCCCCCACCGTGGTCAGGGTGAGCTCCTGGCCCTATGTACCAGTTCCTGTCGACCCAGTGGTTCAAAAGTCCATTAAAGGGCAAGTAGATAAAATGGGGACCTGATATTAGAGCAGGGGGGCACCCACCTCAGTAATAGCGGCGACGGCGGAGAACAGAGAACAATGAGTGGCGGCAGCAGAGAAAAATGGTGGCTGGTGAGACGAGGCGACGGATGAAGGAGGCCGGACCAACTGGACGCGGAGGCGGAGCGACGCGGCAGGCCGGAGCGTGATTTGGACGGAGGCCGTTGCGAGCATGCGCAGAAGCACAAAGTGGTCCTGGCCTGGAGGCGGAGTTATGACAGCCGGAGTTACGACAGCCGAGAGGTGGAACAATGAAGACCAGCGCCGAAGAAGGGTCGCCGCCGGACTGTTCCTTCACAAGGAAGATCTGCTACAGAACAAGGGTGCCTGGTAGGAATTTCACCTTCCCGACATACATGTGGCCCTAGATTAGGATTGTTCAGAATTAGAATTGTAAGCCGCTCAGAGCCCCTTAGGGGGGTGAGCGGGATAGAAAGCTGAAATAAATAAATAAATAAATAATTGTGTCACTTGCCCAATCTGCTTCTACATACCCTGAGAGTTTAGGGTTTAGGTTGTTTGGCAATTTCAATTTCATATCAATAGTGCCTTTAAAGTACTTCATGATCCTTCTCATCCCTGTCCAGTCATGCTGAATTGCTTGTTCATCTTTTCTACATAGAATGCCTATTACTGCTGCAATGTCTGGACTAGTGACAGTGGCAACCTATGTTAGTTTTCCAGTTGCCTTTTGGTATTTGTCATTGCTTGGTAGTGGACTGATCTCCTGCTGACCCTTTGAATAATCTGTTGGGTTCTTACTTCCTTTGTTTCCATCATCTTGAAGTGTTCCAGCATCTCACTAATCATTTGCTTTTGACTGAGGAAGAAGCTCCCATCTTCCTCTTTCTTAATTTGTATGTTCAGGTACTTTGTGATGTTTCCTGTGTCTCTGTTTTCAGAATTTTGGTTAAACTTGTGGACAATACAATCATTTCCCCTTTCTAGCTCACAGCAAATAAAAATGTCATCCACATATACAAGGATATAAGCCATCTGTAAGGCAGGTGTCTGTCTTCCTCCTAGTGAACCTCTCCAGTGTAATTACTTGATAGATTTTTTTTTCATTCCAGGCCTGTGCAGCCTCTAGTAAGTTTACATACCTGGTTCTCCTTTTCTGGATCCACAAACCCAGGTGGCTGGTCCATATATAGATCCTCCCTGTGGTCTCCATCTAAGAAGGCAGTTTTCATATCCACATGCCTCACTTGCATCTCTTTGCTAGCTGCTACACATAGGAGTGCTCTTAGGGAGCTGTATTTTACTACAAGGACAAATGTTGCCTCACAATCTTGGCCATTTTTTGGGGGGAAATTTTCTTTGTCAACCAGTCTTGCCTTGTAGAGCTATACTTTCTCTTACTTTTAATTTTAAATGTCCATTTATTCCCAACTGTCTGGAGATTAGGTGGTACCTTTGCAAGTATCCAGCTTCTCTCTGTGTGTTCACTTCATCATCGGGTAATTTAGCAATATCCTCTCAACAAGTGGGTTCTCTCACTTCATGTGTTTTTGCCATATTGGAGAGTCTATGGGGTGGTATGCATTTTGTAATCCCACTTGACCTTCTAAATCCGGGTTCTGGCTCCTGGATAGGCCCATCATGCTTTTCATTGTCAGGTAATTTCTTGCTTTATGTCAGTCAACTAACCACTGTCTTCACCTTGATTCTCACCTGCTTCCGCATTTATGGATGGAATTTATTCAACTTTCAATGATATCACTGTGCTCCATCTGGAGCTTTCATCAAAGTAAACACTGTAGTTTACCATTAATTTACACATCTTAGGCTGGAGTATTTTGTATCCTTTGCATTGTTCACTGTACATGAAGTTGCCTCATACTGAATCAGACCATCAATCCATCAAGGACAGTATTGTCTACTCAGATTGGCAGCAGCTCTTCAGGATCTCAGGCAGAGGTCTTTCACATCGCCTGGTCCTTTTACATGGAGATACCATATCTTCAATGGTTCCCCCCTTCTCTCGCCGGGCTGAATCCAGCCAAAATCTGCTACTACTGGACACTAAGGAATTGAACACAAACTAAAACAACAAATGTGGATTTATCAGATCTGCAGACCACCGGAAAAAGGAAGAAAATTACTTCATGAGAAAGCCACACAAATAAGGCGGTGATACACAAAACCTATCAGACAACCAAAAAAAAAAATGTTCAAGAAGAAGAAGATGATGAAGAAGAAAAAGAAGAAAAGTTGTCAATTGTTGATGAGTTATTTGGTCCAATTGTTTTTCCTGTTGATAGAAGCATATTTCCAGAATATGCTGAGAAGAAAGTAGTCAATTTTGGATGGATTATTTGGTCCAACTTTTTTCTTGTTAATTGAAATAAAACATAGATCTTCCTCTTCATTTGACTTCATTTTTGACATGGAATCTAATGTACAACAATTGTTTTTCCTGTTAATAGAAGCATATTTCCAGAATATGCTAAGAAGAAAGTAGTCAATTTTGGATGGACTATTTGGTCCAACTTTTTTCTTGTTAATTGAAATAAAACATAGATCTTCCTTTTCATTTGACTTCATTTTTGACATTGAATCTAATATGTACAACACATAGATTGAACCTGGGATCTTCTGCTTACCAAACAGATGGTTTACTGCTGAGCCGTGGCCCCTTCCACACTGCAACCTGCCAGCACAACCTCAATCACCCTCGCTCCCAGTTCTGAGCATTTCTCACCTGGGATATGCTTATAAGCTCTGCAGCCAAATATTGTGATACAATCTACAGTATGTTTTGTTCCATGCCACATGTCTTATGGGGTTGTCTCAATTGCCTTTGATGGCAGTCTGTTCTGTAGGTAAGTTGTTGTCATTATTGGTTCTCCTCAATACTTATTCAGAAAACTGGCATCCATTAACATTCATTTTGCCATCTCCACCGCATTGTCATTTTATTTTTCTTCACTGCCACTCTGTTTTGCTTGCAGGTGTACAGTGCTGTCATCCATTGTTGAATGCTTTGCTGTATAAGGTTGGCTTGCCCTTCCTTGCCAGTGTATTCTCTCCCGTTGTCTGTACCGACAGTGCCAGGTTTGCACTAGAATATTTTATTAACTGCTGCTATAAATTCTTTAAACATTTCCAATGCCTCACTCTTGTGTTTGATGAAGTATGTTGTGGTAAATCTAGCGTAGTCATCAATGAAAGTTATGAAAAGTTTATTTGCACCTGTGGTCATTGTCCTCATTGGTCCACATAGATCACTGTGGACTAGTTCTAGTGGGTATTTGGCTTTGTTTCGGCTACTCTTAGGTAAGGGAGTGTTATCTTACCATTAATACAGCATATGCATTTCACGTGTGTGGGACATTTAGATATCACTAAGTCCTCTGTCAGGTCCTTGTTCACAAATTCTTTCAGGGGTCATTTCCTGCAGGAGTGCAGAGGAGCGGAGCTCCAGCAGTAAAGAGCCCAGGGGGCAGGCACATGCAACAAGCCCCACCCCCTGCTCCCAGCAGCCCTCAGTCAGAGCAAGAAGCAGCCAGGTAAGTTGCAGAGCCCCCCCAGCCCCCGGTCCAAAACAGTCCAGTGGCACCTTTAAGACCAAGTTTTATTCAGGTACAAGCTCTCTCTCCTCTGCAAGGACAGTTCTGCATGTTCCCCCCCCCAATAGCTAGCAATCCAAAACAGTCCAGTGGAGCCTGAGTGGTGGGTGTGGCCTTCTGACACACTTCCGGTGATGTCAGGGTGTGTGGCATATGCAAATAAGTTATGCTAATGAGTTGTGCTAATGAGCTCCTGCGCCTCTTTTTCTATGAAATGACCCCTGAATTCTTTTATTTTGTTTTGAAAGAGCAGGGTGCACCCAGACCACACACATGTTCACGGGAGCCTTCTTCTGTGCTTTCCAGTTTGCATGGGACATACCTTTCTGAGATTGGATCCAGCATTCAGTGCACATGCAGCCATGTAACAGAGCAATAAGCACCACCAAGGGTGATTTCCAGCTGGGAAAATAGCTTGGGGGGACACTTAGACACCTTCTCCCCCTGTGTCTCAATCCCAATCCAAATAGGGCCTTCTGATACTTGGAAGAGGTCAAGCAGCAGCTAACTGGCTGCAGAGAACCCTGACCTAACTCAGGTATTGTGCCATTTGGCTCCATGTTTTCAATTTCTACCCTATATTGGTGCCTCTGAAAAGGGTTCTTCTCGTTCAGACAAGTATATATTCTGTGTGGTGCATTTTTAAGGAATACTTTTATAAACCCTTGAACCCTGGACTTATCTAAATCATCACTGGCACAGGATCTGGAGAAGGTTGAAGGAAGAAGAAAAGGAAGAAGAGTTGGATTTATACTCCACCGCTCACTCAGAGTCTCAGAGTGGCTTACAATCTCCTTTCCTTCCTCTCCCCACAACAGACACAACAGAGGTATGTGGGGCTGAGAGAGCTTTGAGAGAACAGCTCTTGAGAGAACGGCTCCAAGAGAACTGTGACTGACCCAAGGTCACCCAGCTGGCTTCATGTGAAGGAGTGGGGAATCAAACCCAGTTCTCCAGATTAGAGTGTGCCACTCTTAGCCGCTACACCAAACTGGTGCCTGAATGGGAAGAGTGAAAGCAAGGAAAGAAGCAGTAAGCAGAACAGTATGTGACAGTGCAAAGTGGTAAACATGTGTACTGAAGAAGACAGGGGTGGCCTCTCAGGCTGATATATGTTAGAAGCACTAAGAAGTTGGCCTACTCCTTGGACTGACCTGAAAGGTACTGAGACTTCTACCTGTAGAATGTGAACTTTGGAGGCTGTCTAAATAGTGGGCTCACTGACTGAGACCATCCTGTATTGGTAACTATATTTTTATAGGCACATTGCTGATTATGTATCATTCTGTGTTGCAAAATAAAAATGGATTGCACCCCTTTTCATTTTTTAGTTTGGATGGATAATTGTAATCCTGAAATAAATTGCAGAATTCTTTTCCTACATGTAGAAATAATAAAGGCAGGCTAAGATGATAAGTGAGACATTTAGATAGGGGACTAAGTTCACATCTGCCTTTCTTGAGTAAGTGAATATCACACAGCTTTGACCCCAATTCTGCTAAACTCATAGGTTGAGCTGCAAGACATGTGCACTCTTGGTAGCAATAAGCTGATGATTAACTGTGCTTCTGTGGCAGTTTATAATATGAATGACAATTCTAGCTTCTGTTTTTGTCCTGATGATGATCAAATGGAGCTCCCAAACTGTCCTGTATTGATTGACAAAATGGTGATTTCCCAAAGGTCACTTTGCCTGGCTTTATATCACAACCATGGCAGACAATCAGATCTACTTGATGCTCTTATGCCCTTCAACTTCCCCTGTCTGGGACTGGAAGATAGAGTGATTTTGGACAAAGAACCAGTGTTGTTTTTTTAATCTCTGCTCTACATTTCATTTCCTTTATTGACTTCCTGAGCTGCTGAAAGACAGTACACTGTTCCATCTTCATCTGGATGGTAACAGTTCCAGAGTTTGCAGAAACTTTATCCACTAACGTTTAATTGACAGTAACATTGCTTCTTGGAACAACTCTGTGAAACTTCAAACTTACTTGCTCTGAATACTATCAGCACCTCCCCTTCCCCCTTATTTTCCAAATTAGGTTCATACATAATAATAGTAATTAAAAGTCCTAAATAATAAACACATGCACAGCGTTTATGTATTTGTGGCTCTTCTGCTATTGAGGATCTCTCCCATTACATTTTTGATTGCCCATTGTATTCCCAGCCTAGGTCAAAAATTGTATCTGGTATTTTACCAGTTTTAAGCTTTTATTCAGTCCCAGAGAAGATTATATTTTTGCTAGCCGATGCCAATGCCGATGTATCCAATAGAATGGCTCTATTTGCCTTGGCTGCAAGGAAAATACGGGCCAACGCTGTTCTTAACTAATACTGATTTTAGTGGTTATGTTGTGAATTAATTGGTTATAACCTTGGTTTTATGGATTTATAATGTTTTAGACTGTATCTTATTTGATACAATTTTCTATGTTTTATTGCATTCTTCTTTGTTTGTGGTTTGTAATGGCCTATGGCTAAATACAATAAAAACCTTCTCTCTCAAGTCCCAAATAATAAACACATGCATGCAAGTATGATATTTATAAGTTTACATAGAATCCATTTTTCCTGTATTTTTTCAATATGCAATGGATATGGTTTCTGCTGTGTTATTAACAAGAGTAGGAATGTTGATTCATTAACTCTTTGGTCTCATTTCCATGAGACAAACAAATACTTCCTCTGTATGTGACAACTGCTGCTAGAATTGCTTTTGTGAATGTTGGGGAAAGGAGGGGAATCCTTAAGAAGGATGAATGGCTAGGAAAAATTAAAGATTTTAGTACCATTTAAACTCACAGCATTTCAAAAAATTTAGGTTGCTCATAAGTTGGAAAAAATATATGGAAAGATCTGATGAAGCAATTCCCATTTTAAGCCTCGATTTTTGGTACAACAGAAAGTGTGGAAATGCCAGGTTTCTCAGTTTCCTATTTTGTTTTTATTAGAAATGTGAATCATGATTCCAAATAACAATACTTTCTTGTTCAGGTTTCAAAGCAATGTTCCAGTGTCCTAGGAAATGATGGGCATGTAAACAATTCTGAGCCATGCTGTGGGCATTCAATGAGAACATAAGAGAAACCAATGTTGGATCAGGCTAATGGCCCATCCAGTCCAACACTCTGTCAAACAGTGGCCAAAAATACCAGGTGCCCTCAGCAGGTCCAGCAGTAGGGCCAGGACACTAGAAGCCCTCCCACTGTTGCCCCCCCCAAGCACCAAAAATACGGAGCATCACTTGCCCCAGCCACTGATGGAGTTCAGCTCCATATGCTTATCTAATTCTCTCTTGAAGTTGTCCATGCTTGTAGCCGCCGCCACCTCCTGTGGCAGTGAATTCCATGTGTTAATCACTCTTTGGGTGAAGAAGTACTTCCTTTTATCTGTTCTAACCCAACTGCTCAGCAATTTCACTGAGTGTCCATGAGTTTCTTGTATTGTGAGAAAGTGAGAAAAGTACTACTTTCTCAACCTGTTCTATCCCATGCATAATCTTATAAACTTTGATCATGTCACCCTTCAGCTTTCATTTCTCCAAGCTAAAGAGCCCCAAGTGCCCTAAAGAACCCCTAAAGAGCTCCAAGAGCCCCAACCTTTCTTCATAGGGAAAGTGTTCCAACCCTTTTATCATTCTAGTTGCCCTTTTCTGCACTTTTTCCAATGCTATAATATCCTTTTTGAGGTCACACCATTGATTTATACAGGGGCATTATGAGGGCATTATTACTCTCAAACATTCAATTTATAATTTCAGATAGAGACTATTCCAAACTTATACTCAGTTTTTGCTTCCATGGTGTGCCTCCCTCACACTGGATGTTCAAAATGGCAGCTGCTGTATAGACACATTTTTATAGATAGATGAAGAAGACCTGGAGGTTAAAATATGTTGGGGCCACATACATTGCCACCACAGTCGGAATGAAGAGACGGACACCAATATGGATTCAACAAGGGCCACTTTATTAACTATTTATAATCAAACAACTGGCAAGAGGCTGCTAAAATGTACTGAGGAATATGACAGGTGTCAAACTTCTGACCACCTTCATCTTCTGAGTGATGCATCTTCCCCAATCTCAAGCCACCCAATGTAGCTCTTGACCAGCGGCCTGGCATATTTAGAAGAACTCCTGGCCCACCATCCCAGAAGCTGCAAGCCCTGCTAAGATATGCAAGGCCTGCTGAGATAGGCTGGGCCAGATTGTTCTAAGGAAGATCATCCCTTCCCGGCCTTGAGCTGCAAAGGCCCAAAAGCCATTATTGGAGGACCCTTTAATTCCTTTATAACAATGCCCAGGTGCTCACCATTTTCAACTTCCTAATCATGCTACCTCGCCTAACCACAAAATGACCATCCTATTTAGCAAACAATGCCCCCCAAAGCCAATTTCTCAACACCACCATCCTCAGTGCAAGGTAGGCGAAAAACACCCCTCTGTCTGAAGCCAAATCGAAAAAGGGGTGAAAAATTCCTACCTGTCCCCATTAAAAGGCAACCGGTTAAAACCTACACTAAAATAGGGCGGGAGGGTGGGCCGAGCACATTGAAGAACTGCTGGGGCAGAGGGCTCCACCCCCTGCCTGGCACTGTGCTTCTCGCAGCGCCGGTGCCCTTCTCTTCATGCCTCACGAGGAGGCAAATCAGCCCCCTCCTGCCAGCATGGGCTCGGCGGGAGCTGGGGCTCACAAAGGCTAGGCTTTGGAATATTCAGGTAAAAATTCTTTCTAAAAAATGTTTCTGTATGTGGAAGAAGTCTATTCTAATAGATGTGCTGTGGGCAAAATGCCAAGATTAAATGAGTTTGCATTTAATGTGGATGCATTTAGGGCATTTTTCAGAAGCTTGATTGATTTGATTACATTTGCCAAATTAACAAAAATTGATTAGTTGTTCTCAATATCCACAGTAGTACCAAAAGAGCTGCTATGCTGGTAAAGGCATTCTTAAATTATCTGCCAGGAACATGTAAATGAGTTTGTAATTGCTATAATAAAATGTAAAACAAATCAGACTTTGGGTTTCAAATTCAAATTGGTTAACCGGATGCAGATAGTAAATTACCTGTATAAAGCATTGTATTAACTAAGTTGGTAAAAAAAAATATCAATCCTGAACTGGTGTCAGATGCTCCATAAACATTCAGTTTACATTCTCCACCATTGCTGCTTCCTGGCTCCTGATTGTACCTTTCTCAAAACTTTTTTTGAGTTTAAACGTGGAGGGAAGTTGCAGGGAAGAAGATGCCTAGCATTTTCAAACTTTCATGTACATGCAACTGAATTGCAACTCCAAGCATCCCATGAGCACTATATATTTATTCAAGATATTTATATCCTTCTTTTCTCCTGGGTATTTATCTAGCTTGATGTCTTGGCTATGATCCTCTGGCCCATATGGTTTTTATGGAGCCATAATGTACAGTGCTATTTGCACATCCGCAATGTCGGACTGAGAACTCTCAGTGTTCAAGGGGGGGGGGAGCAGAATTTCACATGATCTTATGGCCTGATCCAGCAGCTAAACCAGGTTCTTTCTAGATGTTGGTCCTAGTTGTGCAAACCAAATATGTTTGTTCTCCAGCAAAAATACTAGAACCTAGTTAAATGAAAGAGACTTTCCCCAGACCATCAACCTTCAGGTCCTTCCCAATCCTTTCCTACTTCTTCTGTTTTTTAAAGTCAGTTTTCCTCCTCAGTCTCTCCCTGGCTTCAGTAATAACCCAACATTGCCTCTCAGGAAGGAGGAGGTAGAAACTTTCTCTGTCCTTAGCTGATACCTTCCTTGTCTCTTCTTTCTCTCAAAGCAGCATAAACCACTTTCCCTCAAGGAGCTTACTGGTAGGAGCACAATGAACACATAGCTCACTAATTTCCTTCTCCCCCTCAAGCAATAACAACCCCAGGCACATCTGCTACCCCTAAGTGTATCCTATCACCCCAGTACCTATTATGCAAATTACTTGCTAATTATGAAAATCAAGCTCATTAATTTTGATCATTTTCTACCAGTTGCTTTGTGCTCCTGGCACCCACCAAAAAAACACAAGAAAGGAGGAGGAATGCAAATAGCTTTGTTACTGATCTTTTAGTCATTTCAGAAAAGAATAGTTTTATTGTTGTTGTTGCAGTACTACCCCATCATGTGTAAATGACACTCCTGGCTCTCTTCTCTAAAGCTGCAGACATAGTGAAGCATGTCTGGAGAAAGATGTAGCACATTGGTGTACCATTCTGTCCCCAACTGTCTATCAGTCTATTATTTTGCATCATTTCCTTAGTTAATATGAAAAAGTTCCAAGTATGAGAGAGAACCTCTCTGCTTTTCTCTCAGATTTTAAAGTCTTGGAACCTGTGTGTTTAAAAACTAGGGATGATTGAGCTTCTTGGGTTCACTTACTATTGCTGTTTTGAGATAGATTCAGATAATTTTGAGCTTCAACCCACGCTCAGTTTCAGATTTCATTATGTTTACACACACACACACACACACACACTTTGACAATCCTAATTGGAAATCATCCATTACAGACAATGTTTGTGGACATTAATATTTTTTGTTAAGCCTCCAGCAGATGGCTATAAGGGATGATTTAAAATTTCTCTGCTGTTCTGACCCCTGGATCTCTATTTCTATTACACTTTCCCCCCCCCCTCTCAAGGAAAGCCTGCAGTTCAGAGACGGAGCATCTAATTTGCATGCTGAAGATCCCCATTCAGTTCTTGGCATCTCCAGTTAAAAACGTCAAGTAGAAAGTAATGTGAAAGACCTCTGCCTGAGACCTGGAGAGCAGCTGCCAATCAGAGAAGACTGTGGTAATGTGATAGACCAACAGTCTGTCTCACTATATTGCAGCTTTATGCATTCATATGCATGTTTATTCTCGTGCCATTTTTTTGCTTCCTCACCCTATTTTTGTATAAATGTGCATTATTTGTGCTCCAATAAATCGGTATCACACAATATATATAAATAATGCTTATTGTTATTTACTTTATACCCCACCTTTCTCCCCAGTGAAGACTCCAAGCAGCATACATCATTCTTCTCTCTTCCATTTAGAGTTTATTGCCTGTTGGCATCTGAAGCACTGCCTGGAAGAAATTGGGGGGGAGGTAGGAGTGCACGCTGGTGTCACACCAGCTTGCTGGTGGCAGTTCCTGTGAAAACCAGAAGGGATGTCATGGGATACTCTTAGATTTGCAAATAGTCTATGGTTTTACCACAGAGTTTTGCAAAACCTAGAGAATATCATGACAATAATGATCTACCTAAGAAAGTTGTAAATATGAACAACAATTTTTTGGAAAGTATACTACTCTAAAAAGTGCTGGTATGCTAGATGCTAAATATTAGATTCCAGAGATAATTTATCTTTAGTCCAAGTTCATTTTTCTTTGTTTGCATGCACACACCCTTCTCAGATTAGGTATGTTACAGTGTTAATAGTGGTGTCTAAGTCTAAGACACTTCAATTAACACTGCAGTGAGTCTCTGCTGGAGCTATTGCTGTGTCAGTGGAAATGTCTGAGTATTGGCAATTAACTGCATAACAGACATGTATGCAGGGATGGAAATTATTCTCAAAACATTGAAGTGTATCAGACTTTGCAATTACTATAACATCATAACAGAGATGGGTGAAATACCATAATTGACATTGCAATGATTTGAGTATCAACTGACTACATAAGTTAGTGGAACAACATAAGGCACTTTACGGCATGTTGTTCATTGTCTCAGAATGTAATGTTTTCCTGGCACCTAAACCATTCTAGGCCACTGAAAAGCTATAAATTGTGGATACTGCACACATAAAACTGTCATTTCACAGAAGACATTTTCCACCTCAAAAAGTAGAAAATGGAATTTGGCTGCGGATTTGGAGGTCTGAAGATGGATTCTATCATGAAACTCTGCGGTGTTTACTGGAATTATGGAGACAACTATATCTAAAAGCTACTTTAAGCCTCTCTAGATTCCCATAGTCATGGGGGACGGCAAGACCACTTTCAGTGACTGCTGGCTGTTAGCCATATTGGACTTGCAAGGCAAGTAGTGAGTCTCCTTCACTGCCATCTGCATCCCTATGGAGTCACCTAGAGCCAGTGTGGTGTAGTGATTAGAATACTGGACTAGGATCTAGGAGGTTCAAATCCAGAATACTGGACTAGGATCTAGGAGACTCAGGTTCAAATCCCCTCTCTGTCATGAAAACTTGTTAGATGACCTTAGGCCAGTCAAGCACTCTCAGACTAACCATCCTCACAGGATTGTTGTGACAATAAAAGAGAGGAGGGGAATGATATAAACTGTTTTGGGTCCCCATTGGGGAGAATGGCAGGGTATAAACAAAGTAAATAAATGAACAAATCTTGGAAAACAAGGGTAAGGAGGGGTCTGATCCTTGCCACAATATGTACTTCCATTTATGCGTGAGTCACTAGAATACTGGGAATGGAAAAGATCATTAGCCTACGCATGCTTGGCTGTAATGTGAACTTTTCAATTCTTTATATTAGAAACATCTAAAAGTATTTGTTAAAGAATTTATATGCCATCTTTTCAGAGAACCTGCTCAAGGCAGCTCACAAAATAAAACACAGTAAAATCATAAAACAGAAAAACCGTTAAAATAAACTATTAAAATCCAATCAGAATATATAACAACATAAAAAGCTTAGCAGCCTAAAATAAACCTCATAAAACAGTCCTTGAGCTAATGGCAGACTATTAAAAAAACAATTTTAAGAGACCAAACCCTTACCTTCCTTAAAAAAGGACCTTTAAAAATAACAAATGCATACCTAACTCAGCACTGAGCTAATTCTGGAGCTTTTCTACACTGAGAGGCACTACTCTTGAAACACGTTGGTAATTCCTGATTTTTTTTTATTTATTTCTTTACTTCATTTATGCCATACCTTTTGCCCCAGTGGAGGCCCAAAGCAGCTTATATTGTTCTCCTCTTTTCCATTTTATTCTCACAACCACCCTGTAAAACTACGAGTGTATGACTGGCCCAAAGTCATTCAGTAAGCTTCCATGGCAGATTTGGTATTCCTTAGAGATTTTAAAGTAGTTCTGATTAATCTGTACTCCCAATGAAGTCTCATTGTTTATTTGGGAAATCTGCATTTGGAGTATGGGAATGGGATTCCTGATCCACAGCCCTAGGCTAAGCAGCTGAAAGAGCAACAGCTATTGCTGCATCCTCCAAGTAGGTTGGCAAAGACTGCACAGTGTGTTTAACTGAATGGAAAGCAGAAAAGAAATTCACAGTACAGTCCTAAGCACCCATCTAAACCCATTGACATCAGTGGGTTTAGAAGAGTATAACTGCTTTGGACTGCACTGCCAGATAGTCTGAGACTGAAAAAGTCAGGTTAAAAGGGATAGTTGCTAACCTCAATTAAACTAATAAATTAAATTTAATTCAAAGGTTGAATTGTATTGTGTGCAATTGCTGCTGTTAAAATGTTGGAAAGAGCTTTGTAATCTCAGAGAGATCTTGCAGCTTTGCTGTAACTCATTGATTGGCAAATAGGCATGAATGGCTTGCTGTGTTAAATTCCTATTGCTACTTGAAATTAGTGCCAAATGACTGGGTGCAAGGTAGTATACACGTCTTCAGGACAGGAGCTCTCTTCCCAGCATTAAATTAAGACCTGTGCAGCATTAATCTAGATAAAAACTACACATCCTTGACAACTGACAGCTGGTAATGTAGTTAGGACTGCAAGTAACGTTTGGGAATGCCAGATGAGTTGCTGTTTGGTCTAGAGTAGCAAAACAAGAAAGAAGTCCAGTGGCATTTTAAGGACTAACAAAATTGATTTCAGTATAAACCTCCATGAGTTTTGAGCTACAGTATCACTCCAATGCAGCATAAAAGCTTATGCTGCAATAATTTTTGTCTACATTATTTGTACTTCAAAATATCAGCATTCTATGTATATTTCTATATCTCTGTCTGTCTGTCTATCTCTATCTGTCTGTCTATCTGACATATATTGTGTCAATAAGTAATATATAAATTAAACATAAAAGCTGTACAACACATAAACACATGAAGCTGCCTTAGAGTCAGACCCCAGGTCTATCAAGGTCAGTAATGTCTACTCTGACTGGCAGCAGACCTCCAGGGTCTAAGGCAGATGTCATCTACTACCTGCTCCTTTTAACTGGAGATGCCAGGGGATGAACCTGGGACCTGCAGCAGGCAAAGCAGATTCTCTATCACTGATTCATGATCCTACCCCATGTACACAATACAAATGAATCTGCAAAGCCAACAGCAAAGAAGCAAGGAATCAAAACTATTGATTAAAATATAAATGGAAATAAATAAGAAAGAATAGGAACCATTCATACATTCCTTGTAAGGCTTATGTGTGTGCGTGGAGGGAAGTTTCTGGTGGACTGCATTTCTTTCCTACCGAATTCCTACTTTTTAAAGTACATGATTATTCTAGTCTCTTTTCCCATGACAGTGATTAAGCAGTAGCTTCATCTCTCCAGGTTTATATTAGATTGGATACAGAATTCAGTTCAGGAACTACTGCTATAAACTTACCAGCCGGGTACAGAAGGTAAATTCTTCTTATTTGACCCTTTTCATAATGTATTTCAAATTAAGAAATGGAATCTGATTCCCACTTTATGAACTTTCTTGCATGAAGAATCAATACATCAAATCAGAATCCTTTTAATCGTGTGATTTAAAGACATTTTTAACATTAACATTAGTTTTCTTTTTAAAAATGCATATATGTGCAGTCCTCCTGAACAGTTGTACTCAGAACCTACTTAGGTCTACTCAGTGGTGTTTACTCCCAGGAAAGTATTCTTAAGGACTGATAGTTATTATACCTTCCATTTTAACAATTCCAGGACTGTAGGATGAAGCTAGCTAAAGTCCTTGAGGAATGAAGCTCCTGTTAACTCTCAGGCTAAGTGCATTCTCTTGTAAGTAAGTTTAAGTTCAGTTAATGTTGGCTCGATGAATTAAAAATACATAATATGTATCCATCTGGCTTAGCTTTTAAACACGGGAAAATTTCAAGTGAAGATACTGGTAAATGGAATATAGCTGCACACAAAGCTAGGTAGACGTTTCCCATAGTTAATGGAAGACACATCATCATGGCTGGATCAGTTAGACATTCTCCTAAGTGCATTGGAATGGCTCACATACACGTCACTCTGATGAGGATGGAGGAATGTCAAAAAGAGCTTTAATGAAGATATTGGCCCTGTTCATACGAGCCCATTTGGGCCGGGAGCGGGACGGAAGGGGGGCGGAGCAAACCGGCGCGATCCCACCTCAACATCTGGGGAGCGTGCTGGATCCGTCCCGGATCCGTCCCTTCCAGCGTTGCTCCGCGCCAAAAAAGAACCACCTCCCGGGGTGGTTCTTTCTGAAGGGCCGCAGCAACGCTGGCCGTGGGATTGCCGGCGCGTCCTTGCGCCAGCGCATCCCCGGCTCCTGGCCGAACTGCGCATGTGTGAGCATGCGCAGTTCGCCAGGCTCCCCATCCCACTGTCGCGTTCTCCCCGGCATCTGATCATGCCGGGGAGCGTTGCGACGCGGCTCGGGGGATCTGTTAGATCCCGCCGCACCGTCCCAACTTTGCTGTGGCTCACATTAGCCGCAGTTCGAGCGTCTTATTCCCTGCCAAGTGGCAGGGACCAGTATGTGGCTAGTATAATTTTGAAAGAAGATACAGCAAATTTCATTTGGATACAACTTAGTTAAAAACTTTCATTCTAGCCAGACTTTTGCTGGCAGAGCTTTCCCATCCTTTCTTCCTTTTACACAGCAGTGTGACATCTGCAGGTCACTTTGGAACTGAACAAGAATTTTTGAGCTGTTCTCAGAAGAAAAGAAAATATTCTTCTTCTTCTTCTTTGTCTTCTTCTTCTTCCTGTTTCACCCTTTTAAATAGGTTTGGTCCATAGGAAACTGGTTAGGTCTAGCTAGAGGCTGGCAGGGTTAGAACAGGTTTGGTGATTCAAGGTACAGCATTAATTTGGCTAACTCTCTGAGGTATATACACATTGGGAGAGCTAACCTAACCAGGCATTTCTTCTGCCTAGAGTGAAATAACTCACACAAAGATGACTAATACTTATATAGAATTAGAATGCTAAGCCACTCAGATGTTGTCATTACTGGTGGACACTGGAAATATTGTGCACATAACAGGCAATGAGAATTAGGGATGGGCACGAACTGGCTTACCAACTAAAGTTCATCATGCATTTTGGCTGGTTCATGGTTCATGAAGCAGTGTTCATGGCAGGCAACCAGAATGAACATTCCATGAACTTTCATGCTGTTTGTGGCAGTTTGTGAATGGATATATTTCCAGACATACTGTCTCCACTCAAATAACTGTTTACAAAACTTTAAAGTGTGTGTGGGGGAGAATTTTCCAGCCTTGGAAACACCAATAGGAACCCTCCAAAGCTTAACAGGACTACTGGCTGCCAATAACAGAGTTCCCATTCTGCTCTATGGGATCAGAATGCTATGTATTGGCTCAGCTCAACAGCCTCTCCTCTGCTGGCTACTGGCAGTTAGACAGAGAGGCAGAGAACTGCTTAAAAGGAGAGCACATTCATTTCTTCCTAATTGTGAACTCCTCTCTCCTGCTGGGGTTTGAGTGTTAGGTGCCATCAGGGCTCTGAGCCTCCCTCTCTCTCTGCTGTTGTCGAGCAAAAGGGCTTAGCTACTGGGTGCCTTAGCTGAGGTGGATCCAGAACTCTGAGCCACCCTGTCTCTCTGCTCATGCTGAGTGGTGGGGCTTAACTACTGGGTGCCTTGGCTGAGGACCTACATTTTATACCCTCCTGACTGTGAACTCCTCTCTCCTTCTGGGATTTGAGTGCTAGGTGGACTCAGGGCTTATGTCCATGCAAGAGAGGTCAGACCAGATGACAGCCTTGTGTGACCAGTACTCCAGAGGATCAGCATTGCCGGGCTCAAGGGACTTGGCACCCCTCCCCATCACCTCTGCTGAATCCTCTGCCATTGCACGCCTGGCATCCTCACCACTGCTGCCCTCCCAATTCACAATTAACAACCAGTAAACAAGCTTCTCCTTGGTTGGGCTCTTTGAGGCAAAGGTGCTGGGCTGCGGCTTCTCTTCCTCCTCGTCCTCCCCAGCAACTTTCACCTACTGTTCCCTCTGGCCACATCTGTTGGCCTGTAGCCTTCTCACTTCTTTTCAGAGCTCACACTACCATTTCAAGAGCTTCGCATTCAGGAGAGCAATGCTGCCTTTTATCCAGGGGTCATGGATACAGGCTAGCTTGTACTCTGCTTCATTGCAGAGAGGATGCAACTTGGTGGTGATGCCCACTTGCAAGCTCTCTGCCAAGGCCGTGACTTGTGGAAGAACAGCCAGCTCCAGTGTGGAGGCCACTGCAGGCCCATAGCCAGGATTATTTAAAATCGGGGGGCATTTAAATTTCTTAGGGGGCACTTGTTAATTGAATTAAAGGAATACCCAGCTTCTGCCCTGCCCCTGCCACTGTTTGGGGTCTCTGGGCTAGATGGGAAGTCATGGGGTCTTGCCAGTAAGTCAGGAGGCCAAGCCCCCAAATGCCCCACTGTAGCTACAGGCCTGGGCCACTGGCTGGTCCAGCCCTCAAATCAGGGGGATGACTTGTCCCAGGCTGGCCTCATGCACACACAGTACTTCGGCAATATAATGAAAGGGCTTGAGGACACACACCATTTGGGAGATGGTCAGCCAGTCACTGTAGTTGATACTGAGCTCCTCTTCCCCATGCAGAATGGTCATGGAGGAGATAACATCCTGCATCATCAAATGTGCAATTTTGGCATAGGTGGAGTTCTTCATCCCCTTCCCCCTGCTTCTCGCATAGCAGATGGGCAGACTTGATGCTGCACAAGAAGTGGGCCCCCAGGTGCCAGCTGGTCTCCAGCAAGGACTGCATCCCAGCGGGCCCTGACTGTGCTCCCCAGCCCCAGAGCATCCTTCACCACCAGCTAAAGTGTGTGCACCAGGCGGACAATGGCCTTGAGGCACACACACTTCATTTCTGCCAGCATGTTGGCACTGGCATCCATTACCATATAGCGATGGGTGATGTTGCCAGTGCCCTCCCACTTCCTTGGGCTACTTTGTATCACATGGCAGTGATGTTTTGCACCATGTAGTCTGCATACAGCCACTGCACATGAATCAGAGCCACTTTGTAGCCTGGTGGCAGGACTGTGCCCTCCTGGGGCCTGGGCCATGCCCTGACAGTCCTACTGGCTGCTCCAGAGGTCTGCTGTGAAGTGCATGGTTTTGCCCTGCACTCTGGAGACTTGAGTCTTGACCATCGCCACTAAAGCTGGTGAAAGGCTACGTCCTCCATTAGGGAGAACGGTTGGCCATCCACAGCAATCATCTTGCTGACTGCGAGATGAGTGACTGCTTCCTTGGTCCACATAGCCCTTTTGATGTCTTGGAGGGTGGCCTGCCTTGATGTCCCACCCAGGACACCCCAGGTGTGAGGAGCCTTTCTTGGAGGAGCCTCCTGCTCTCCCTCTGCTTCTTCCTGCTGTGGAGTGGGTCAATTCCTCCTCCCACTGGCTGCCACTCTTTCTTCCAGCAGCAATGTAGTTGGGTGTACCCTTTGCGGGTGCTTGCAGAGGAGAAGTGTTGGGGGTTTGTGCCCCTCTGGACATGGGTGTGGCACAGCTGGCACTCTGCCACACAGGGGTCACTTGGGAGTCACATGGAATCTGCTCAGAAACAAAGGCCTGAGATGTTCAGTGCATAAACGTAACAATAATATATTACCAAACAAAGATAATCCACCTAACTGCACCTATCTTATCATAAGCCATACAAATACCTTACCAAAACATGTAAGAACTAGGACAGAACTGAAGCATTCTGTTTAGTTTCCCAGTGGTTCTTGTTATTTGCTTAAAAACACATTGGGTGTGCTTTTGACTATCCTCTTCAAATGTTACATGCTTTGGATTGTAGAAAGAAGTGGGCAAAAGTCCCCAAAGGCTGATTTCTAAAACTTCAGGACTATGCAACCAGTTTCAACTGACCAGGCATAACTCCAGAAAATTCTAAAACCTGGGCAGCAAAGGAGCTGTCCAAATTCTGAATTTCTGGCAAAGTTTTGTGAGTGTTCCCTAACCAATGAGCTTAGGGAGTCTCTTTACTGTTAGGCCGAATCTGCATCTAGCATTTGCTCCGCTGTCTTACCAAACCCACACTGGAATAGAAATTCCCATCTACATTGCATGCCACTTTCACTTTGATTGATTGTCAAATTTTATAGCAGCGTCCAGACTGCATGCTGCTTTCACTTCATTTGATCTCTGGTTTTATGGTGGCTGTCTGCATAGATTTAAGGCCATTTTATGGCCATTCAGGGGTGACTCTGCAGTCAGTACGGCATTAACCTGGGGTATTTGAATGTGGTTTTGAGCCGCATCTTTTTCTGTTCCAGTGTGGGTTTGGTACAACAACGGAGCTAATACTAGATGCAGATTGGGCCTTAGTAAACCCTCCTCCAGTTTACAGAAGGACCTAACAGTGCTTGATCTGAGCAGTGGTCCAGAACTAAGACAAAAAGCAGATACATAAATTTCAGTTTTCACATAATTGGCTTAGCCATTTGAAATTATGGAAAAAAAACATTTAGATTTTAGCATCATTGCATGGGCCATCATGATCCACAAAGTGACTATAAAATCCCCTGAGCCAAGTAAACCTACTCTGCATATATTTTTAGGCTGTCCTTCAGCTTTCACTTTTTTACTTTTAGTCCAAACAACCCACAGAATGATGTCTAATTAAAGATATCAGCCTTGCCTCCTACAAAACTCTATTCCTGGATTCCGAGGCTCATAAAAATTGTCTGGCAAATGCAGGATCAAAAAGCCAAGTCATAATTCCCAGAATGCCTCTGTTAGGAGGAGGTCATTACACAGATAGAGGTCAAGATCAAGTACGAAAGTAACCCCATTTAAATAGGACAGGAAGGATGACATCAGCAAAAAGGCACCAATCAGCAAGAAAGCTGGGATCATAAGAACATTGTAACATGAGGAGCTACCTCAGGGAGAAACCATCCTCTTCTTTAGATCGAAACACTAACCCATTAAGCTTTTACAAGGGATGGGAAATATCACATGATGCTTTCCAGAATATCAGCTTCCTGTGAATTTAAGTAACCTAGGATGGAATGAATAGTGTTAACTGCTCATTTTCTGTTGTGAAGTTATGGCATCGCTGTGTGAGAGGCAACATTTGAAACCCTCATCAAGTCAAGAAGGCATTAATTATTAAGATGACTGCATTACCAATTCCGCATTAGCGCTGACAAGAGAAAGAAATGCTAAAGGTGGAATAAATAATGAGAACCATCACATGTTTCTTAAACAGACTTGAGAGTAAACAAAGTCTATTTTAGCCTCCTTGCTTTGAAAAGTGGCATTTTGAATTGCCTGTATCCAGCGCTCCTTCTAAGTTGTAGAGTCTTATGAACAAAATTTCTACTTTGTGAGCTACTGGCATTAAAGTTGTGAGTGAGCGAGCGATTTGGCGACTGCATGAATTAGTTTGCTCTGGAGCCATCCTTCCTGAGCTAAGACAAAAATGTGTGAGCCGGAGGCTAAAAAACTGTGAGCTAGCTCACAATAACAGCTTAGAGAGAACACTACCTGTATCATAACTGTGGAAACTACTCAAATCAAATTCAGCCATTGGAAAATAAATATTACCTGTCTCAAATGCAAATTTATAGATGATTAGAATATAGCATTCGACCACATCTTTCCTCCAACTTGAAAAATGGTGTGAGATGCAGACACTGTCTAATTGGGAACACTGACCACAATACTATTAGTTTCAGCATTCATGTCTATGGAAAGTTAACCCTAAAGTACAAAACAGTAACGTTTGATTTCAAAAGGGATCTGGTTCATGGGGTCGTGAAGAGTCGGACTCGACTGTGCGACTGAACAACAAACTTTACAAAAATGAGGGACTAGTCAGAAGAAAGCTGAAAGGGAAACACAAGAGAGTAAAATCCCTAGAGGATGTTTGGAAGGTATTCAAAACCAGGTTAATTGAAGCCCAGATAGAATTAATTCCCCATGTTAGGAAAGGGAAGGGACTAAGAAGTCTAAAAGGATGCTTGCATGGTTAACCACCCAAGTCAAGAAAGCCTTAAAAGACAAAAAAAAGCTTCCTTTTAAAAATGGAAGGTTTGCTCCGGTGATGTGAATAGAAAGGAACACAGGATCTGGTCCAAAAAAAGGTGTAAGTTAGTAATTATCCAAGCAAAAAGAGAATTTGAGGAACAGATTTCTAAAAGCATCAAGACAAACAATAAGCATTTATTTAAATATAGCTTGAACAAGAAACTGGTCAGAGAGGCATTTGGATTACAAATAATTTAAAGGATTTCTAAAGAAAAATGGAGATATGGCAGAGAAGCTAAATGTATTCTTTGCATCTGTGTTCACTGCAGGAAGCACTGAACATGTACACAGGCTATAGCAACTATTTTCAGAAAGGGAGTCTGAAGAACTGAGTTAAACTGATGTGATGAGACATGAACTTTTAGACCTATTGGGGAAATTAAAAACCAATACATTCCCAGGCCCTAGTGGCATACACGTGAGGGTTCTTAGAAAATTCAAATGTGAAATTATTGGTCTACAAACCAGTGTATGTAATTGGTCACTAAGATCAGTCATTGTACCAGAGGGCTGACAAGTAGGAAATATTACACTGACTTTTTTTCAATGGGTCCAGAGGGGAACCAGGAAAGTACAGGCCAGTTAGTCTAACATCTGTCCCAGTAGAAACTGTAATCAGAGATAGAAGTATTAGGCACATAGAGGCAGACCTGATGTCAGCATATGTGACAGACTGCACTTTCTAAGAGGCTTAGAAGTGCTGTACCAACAACTGAATGACTGTGAAGAGTTAATTTTTCACAGAGCCAGACAGTCTTGAGTGGCAGGTTGTCCAGGCAATCTAATTGGTTGGCACCACTTGAGCAAAAAAACAAAAAGTCTTGAGAGAGCTGGATGCTGAGGAAAAGTCAGTCAGATTCTTACTTTAACTGTGACAAGATGTGCATTGGGACCATCTCAGACCAGCCCTGACAGAAAAGGGTTTAGTGCTGACAAAGTCTGAATTCATCCATGTCTGAATATAGTCTTAATTCAGTATTAGGTGAGAGCAGTTTGAACACAGATAGTGAACTGGGGGAAAGTTTGGCAAGGAGCTTTGGGTAGCATAAGAAGTCTCCCATTCAGGCCAAGGGAAAAGGGGATAGATCTTCTAGAGAGAGAGAAGAGCAATTCCTACCCTGTCAAACAGAGAAAGTTTTCTCTGAGGAGTAGAGAGATCCCTGGTCTGGTGTGATTAGGAACTGAGCCCAGGTGGAAGGGTGGGATATAAATCTAATAAATAAATAAAACTGCCTGTAGAGACCTTAAAAGTTAGCTAAAAACTCAAGAAGAGTACTGGTGTTCCAAAGAGAAGGAGGTTTGGGTACTGTGAAGAGAGTACTAGCGTTCTGTGCACCAAAAGAGTCAGTGATTATACAAATTTATTTATACAAATAAAGCATATTTGAGTGTTTGGGAGAACACCGGAACCTAAGCCTCTCAACATAAAAATCTAAGTAGCTGTGAATAATTTAAGAACTTTTCTTTAACCTGATATCTCTCTATAAATATAAAGCCCAGTTGGGGTGGCAAAGTTC
>NW_015162020.1:175867-194796 GCF_001447785.1 Gekko japonicus | reverse complement strand
TCAGAATTACAACTGTTCTGCAGGCAGGAGGGCAGAAGTCAGCTGAAGTCAGAGGGGCAGATAATGGTAGGTTGATGGTTAGCTGGGAAGGAGATGGGGTTGCCAAATTCCTGGGGATTTGAGGGGTGGAGCCTGGAGAGGGTGGGGTTTGAGGAGGGGTTGGACCTCAGACAGGTAGAATGCCATAGACTCCACCCTCCAAACCAGCTATTTCATCCTGGGTAAATATTGTTGCCAATCTCCAGGTGAGGGCTGGTGATCACTCAAGATTACAACTGTTCTTCAAGTAGCAGTGATCAGTTCATCTGGAGAAAACAGTAGACTCTGTCATTATACCCTGCTGAGGTCGCCACAGCAAATTCACACTGTGTGCCCAAAGCCGGGGCACTCTCCCAGAGCTTCTTTCTAGATCTGGTATTTATTTCCACAATGGGCCTTATTCCTAGTATAAGAATAAAAGTCTGTGCTTGTAATAGTTTTTCCTCAGTAATTTCACCCCCTGGCTTCACCTGACCTTTCCTTTTGATGTCAAAATAAAACCTTCCATTATTTTTGAATTTTAAAAGCATCTCAAGCGATTCTATCACTTCCCTCAAGTAAACTCCATCCTACAACACAGTGCTGTGTTATAGGATGTTCCCTCAATAGCCAAAATGTACCTTACTGACAGGGTGGGACAGACAAGGTTTCTTCAAGGGAAGAATAAACATGCTACCAGGGCTGCTCAGTCAGTGAAGGGAATTAGAAATGGAGGGAAAATCTTGCCTCTGAGGGAAGGAAGTGTACTGGGTCTGTCATAGCATACTCCAAGGTGAGGCAGCTGCTGATGTCCAGACCTTCCAGAAGGGCCTACTACCACTGCCTGTATGGCTGTGCTGCCACCTGCCCAGCACCACTGGGGATAGGGCAAGTAGGTGGTACATGTGGATGGAAGCTCAGGTGGCGGGAAGGCTCAAAGGGAAAGGATGCACATATGGGCAGTGGTGGAAGACTACACAAAAATGTGAACATATGGGTAGTAAGGGGTGCAACTGTGGGGCAACAGGGAAGAGGGTCATGCATACTTCTGCCCAGGCTCACAAAAATCTGAAACTGGCCCTGTAAAGCAGAACAAAGCCTGCTGATAGAAGATCATCATGGCTTATAATAACAGCAGCTCCTGTCTCATAACCCTTTGGGCATTCTTTGAGAAAGTAGAAAAAAGGGAGATAATGGTGACCTGGTAGACATTATATACTTGGACTTTCAGAAGGCTTTTGACAAGGTACCTCACCAAAGTCTCCTGAATAAGTTTAGTAGTGATGGAATAAGACTATGGGTCTTTTATGGATTAAAAATTGGTGTCAAGTTTCCCAGTGACCTCAGATCAGGGATCCCTGTGAGCACCCTCTTTTTGCTCCTACATCATTCATACACAACTTCTCCAGTTCCTCCACCTGATCTCCCACCACCACCTTAAACTGCCATGCCTTCCCATTGCCCCAACAGGGAGATGAAAGGACTTCAAGGACTGGGCAACAACAGGGAAAAGTGGACTGGAAGCTAATTCATTTCCCCCCCATATACAGATGCAGCAGACCTCTGAATACTAGTGTTAGGAGGTAACATTGGGAAATGTCTTAGCCTCTGAGCTCTATTTCTGGCCCCCCATAGTCACTGTGTGAGACAGGATTCTGGACATTGGTGTGATCCATCAAGGCTCTCCTTAAATTTTCATGTTTTTAACTTGTTGTGTGCATTAGCAATTATGTTACAATCATTGTCAGAATAATAAAGTTCATGAACGGAAGATTTGTATTCACTTACCGTGAAGCTTCCTTCTCGGTGGTCCTGGAGTGGGGCAGTCTTCGAGGGAGGAGCTAATATCCCAGGAGTAAAGGACTGCCCCACTGCCAGGACCACTGGAGAATGGCCTAAACCCATGATAGTTAAAATATTTCTAGGGGTTTTTTTTGTTACTCCATCATGTTGCAAGAGGCAGAACCTGATGATACACTCTAAATTTTTTCACGTGAAAGACCCTCATGCCTGCAGAGAGGAAGTAAGTTCTTATAGAGCTGGTGATTGACACAAATAAATTGAGTAAAAACAGGTCACTGCAAGGAAATAGGACATGTTAGCATGTACACCCTGGTGTGGTACATTATTTAGCTCTGAATAGAGAACTGTAGAGCATTGGAAGTAGTCCATAGGTCATGTAAAATAAATACTGTCATTTGTTAGTGCTACCATACTTCTGACTCTGTGTGGATTATTTATGGGATCCATCTCATGGCTACATCATTCAGACACAGTTCCACATTATGTAAGTATGCATCACAGAAGACTGGCTGTTTGTATGTTTAAAATATTCCCTATACTTTTTATGATTGCCTTTGAATTAGGATTTGAAGAACAATCTCACAAAGATTCAAATGGAAGCACCTCTTTTGACAGATTATCTGGATAAACAGTACACAAAATGACAGCAGAAAAGGATTTTAAGTAACGGTAGGTAAATGTTTTTCCACTCAGTCTGTGATTTGACACAGCTAATACATGACACCCCCCCCCAACACACGCTTGGACAATAGGTCTCCTCCAGATCTCAGCTTCAAAATTTGGACAGTCTATCATATTCTTGATGACATGGAGTACAGTGAAGCCTGAACATTCATTTATGTATTTACTTTATTTATACCACTCATTTTACCTCAATGAGCACCCAAATTTATTTATTTATTAGATTTTTACCCCGCCTTCCTGGCCGAGGCCAGCTCAGGGCGGCTTACATAAAAACAATATAATATAAAATGTAACTTCCGTTAATACACAAGAATTCTTAAAACCATAAATATAATATAATAAAGTGCTAGTGCTTAGTTTCCTCATCATACAGTCAGTTCCTTGATCTTCTTTGGTTTATCCTGGGTGATCAGTTCAGGCAGTAATTGGAGGATCCAGGGGATCAGGGCTTACATCTCCTCCATTTTATCCTCACCACAGCTCTGTGTAACTCAGGCTGAGTGCTTGCAACTGGCCCAAGATCACCCAGCAAGCTTTCATTTCAGAGCAGAGATTCAAACATATTCCTCTACACACCCACAAACTCCCCACAATAAAGCAAATCACTCACCTATGAGTCCCTGAGAACTTTCTGTTTCCTTTATTCTCAAACTTACCTAGTGAAAGCTCTGAGGTCGAGCCAGAAAACAACTTCTCCAGAAAACAGCACTCAGTTCATAAGGCAGCCAAATATAGTGAACCAAAGATGTTTGTACCCTGAGCCAGGAAAATAAAAAATGTGGTAATATCACTGGTTTCAAGGTTTTTTCCCCATAGTAATCCTATGTACATTAACTTGGGGGCAATGTCATTGAACCTTCACTGGCACTTTCTTCCAAGTAAATATGCTTGGGACTGGGTGACATAAGATTCTAAGCAGGGAATTTTCTTTGGTACCATTTTGCTTTTACCCAGTTTTCCTTTCCAGCAAGTAACTTTATATGCTGTTTTGAACAGTGTTGAGAATTTGAACTTCATTAAAAATAGAAAACCTGCTGCTGAAGGTGAAAGCATCAGCTGTAATTACAGGTCACTTTTCTTTCTGGAAGGGAACGGGACAAGGTCAACCTAATTTTATGTCTTTGGATGGCACATAAGGGAGGGAAATTTAATTAGGACAACACACTGAATATACATAACGAACCTATTTATTTATTACTTTTCATATCAAGCATCCTTCTTGCTCTCATCCATGGTATCAGATTACATCATTGCTCCAGGGATGAACATCAACTGCTCTTTCAAGCGTGTTTTATATCTTACTGATCTGAAAGTAAATTGAAGTCTTTTAGCTAGGGAATAAAATGGTTACTTAACCAAATTGACCACTGTCCAATAGTTACTATCATGGCAAAAGGGTTTGCATCTTTTTTTGTTTAAGATTCTTTAAAAATGTATTGCTAATGTGAATGTAATATTGCTAATGCTAATATGCACACTTATCTTTGGGTGTTCTCTCCTGTTTGGACTGATGATATAATTTGATCACATTTCAGTGTCTTGAATATTTAATGTGATTACTCTCTTGTGTGATTAGAATACAAGAGAACCTCAGTAAAAGTGAAACTGATCCCCTATGTGATTGTGAAAATCTCCTGTCTTGTTTCTCCACAATATCCAATGTTAAAAAATTGCTTAGCACTAAAATTTGCAGCTTGTCAGACTTCTACTAGAAACTCTTGTTCCTACTAGACACTGGCCTGAACAATCTTTATGTCTTTATAGAGGTCTTCTAAGTACCGCAGAGTTAGATAGTGCCTCAGGTTCTGCTGAGCTCAAGTTTCCTTTTACAAACTCCCTCAGGATGGGGAAAGGCTCCCAGCCAATGGAAGAATGTGTTAAAAAAGTGATGTTAGAAACAGCCCTAAATTTTTCTAGATACAATAGTAAACAACAAAGGGGGAGCCCTGCTGAATCAGACCAGTTGTCCATGTAATACAGAATCTTTTGAGATACAGTGACCAGATTGTATACAGAATTGTGCCACACACTGAGCTGATATCTTCATTGAGCTATTCACTACAACTCCTAGATTTCTTTCAGTCTCAATCTGTTAGATCCTATCAGCATATATTTTAGTCAGGATTTTTTATTCCAATGCATATCACCTTGCACTTACTTACATTTAACATCATTTGCCACATTGTTGCCGAACTTAGAGACATCCTCTTGTTTCTCATCTGAGATTTCACTTCACAATGTAAATTTTTAGTCTCACCATTGGAATATCAATATATATGTTATGCAACATTGTGAAGTGAAATCTCAGATGAGAAACAAGAGGATGTCTCTAAGTTTGGCAACTTTGGAAAACATACATCTGACTTGTTTTGTGACATCCCAGTAGCCTTTAACATTGAATTAAAACTTTTCAAAATTGCCTATCAATAAGATTCCTAAAAGTTCTTGAAAGTGTTTTATGTTCTTCACTTGTCGATAGGTGACTTTTCAGCGATATGTCAGTCTCTTTTTTTTGGCACAAAGTTTACATCTTTCATGTGCAAAGAGATTCTGTTCACAAGGTGATAAAGAAAGCCCATTTTCTCTCAAATATTTGATACAAGTTGGTTCACATGGACATACATTCTAAAAAAAAGATATGGTAATTCTCAGGCCAGATCTGATTAGGAATGCATTTTATTGGCACAGTTACATTTAATCCTTCATTAACTTTACCAGCACCATGGAATGGAAATGCAGGACCTAGTGAATGGTTTTGGAACCATTCTTGAAACTAAGTGAATAACTGGTCAGATGAGCAACTCCTGGAGACCCAAAGCAAATGCCTCAAAGATTCTGGACAGAAGAGTAGAAGGTAAACATAAAAACCCAGGAATTTGCCCCAGTAATCCCATGTTAAAAAGCATCAGCAGTAATTTGTTTTTTAGATGTGGCCAGATCCTTCAAGGCATTTGGCCTCATTCAGACTAATTTTGCATGGGTAATTTGAGGATCATGGCCATTCTTCATATGAATGATGTATTTAATTAAATCTCCTAATTATGATGCTGCCCAGCACCTTGCAAGGCCATGTACTTTTCTGTTTTGATAATCAACTGAAGCCTCAGCTCAGCTTTTTAATAAATTCCACCCTTTATGGCTGACTCTGTTTAATCCTTTGGCTGCTATCATTGTCATCTTTCTCTGACAAGCAATTTTCCATCAGATTTGTCTTGGCAAACTGGTGTCCATATGGACACCATGATCTCTTCTAGCCCCATTTAATTCTGAAATCTTGCTGTTAGCAATGTTTCAGTGGCATATCTTGATCAATGATTGTAAACTTTCCCATTAAACTTCAACTGTATTGCAGAAAATCGAATGCACAAATATTCTTCTTTGTGAGATTTACATTTTATCTTTAGATTGGAATATTTGGCTGTCTCAAAGTCAAACCCTTTCCTGCTCGATTTCAGTATGAAAAAATAAGCACATCTGACTGAAGTCAGTTACTACCCTAAAATAGTCCCCACAACTTACCTTTTCTGTCTTAAGTTTCTTAGTTTTCTTATACCTTTTCCAGCTCATGTTATGCATGCATGTTTCAATTCTCTGTGTTATATTATTGGTTTTGCAACATGTTGCCTACCCATGTTGAAGAGTTTTTACATGCATATTTTTCTGTATTTATAGGAATACCATTTTTTACATATGGCATACTTATAACACCAGTTTATTGATCCACAAATAACACTGAAAATTGTGTGCATCTTTGAAAAAAATGCAGTGTGAGGAAACAGTAAATTTTGTGAAAATAATCATGGGTACTATTTGCGCAATGAAAAAACAAAGTAAAATGGAGCATTTTTGAGTCAAAATAGCAGCAATGAGAAATGTAACAGTAACAGCCCGGTAAGATGCACTTCACACAACATGATATATAACACAACATGATATATATAACATGATATATAGCCCGGTAAGATGCACTTCACACAACATGAAATCCATGTGTACATCATATATAACCTTGGTGTCAGTGTGAACCATAGGGTTGACAACTAGGGTTGCCAAGTCTTACCTTGGCTTTAGCGGGGGGAGTCATTTTCCCTTGAATGATCGTGGCCCCATCCCCAATGTGCCTGACGCAATAATGTCACCTCCAGGTGGCATCACCGCGCCAGGCGCGTCTGGTACTTCAGGGGTGGGGTTCCCCCCAGTCAGCCCAATCTGGGCCAGCAGGAAACGGACCTCTGGAGCAGGGGTTTCCCCACCCCCCCAGGGGGACTTGGCAACCCTATTGACAACTCTGGGTTGGGAAATTCCTGAAGATTTAGGGGTGGAGCCTGGGGAGAGAAGGGTTTGGGGACAGGAAGAGCCTCAGAGGTATATAATGTCACAGAGTCTACCCTCCAGTGCAGTCATTAACTCCAAAGCCAGTTTGGTGTAGTGGTTAAGTGTGCGGACTCTAATCTGGGAGAACTGGGTTTGATTCCCCACTCCTCCATTGCACCTGCTGATGTGACCTTGAGTCAGTCACAAGCTCTGGCACAGCTGTCCTTGAAAAAGAGCAGTTTGTGTCAGAGTTCTCTCAGCCCCACCCACCTCACAGGGTGTCTGTTGTGGGGAGGGGAAGGGAAAGGAGTTTGTAAGCTACTCTGAGACTCCAAGTGAAGGGCGGGGTATAAATCCAATCTCTTCATGTTCTTCAAAGGGATTATCCTCTGTAGTTTGGAGATCAGTTATAATTCTGGGAGATTTCCAGGCCCCTCCTGAAGGTTGGCAATCCTAGTAAAGCATGTTTTATTTTTAGTGTGATTACAGCTATGCAATAACCCAACTGTGAAAAATGGCATCTTTCTCTCTGGCATATTAGGAAATGTCATACCTGAGAACACATGGTCAAGATTTTATAAATGGATAGAAGAGCATAATATGTAAAATTCCTAGACTTATAGCCAAAGTAAATAGAAATAAAAAACTATATATTTAACTATGTGAAAAACATACATATTAAAACTTCAAGGTGGAAAAAGAAAAATACTTTTCATTACAGTATGACGTCAAATATCCATGGAGAAAAAAATGATACAATGAATCTTACCAAATTTTGTATTCATGTAAGTTTGTTATTGTCTGTTTTGTGAGTGAAATAAGTATGAAATAATTTTTTTTCAAAAATTGAGGAAATGTCATACCTACACTACTTTATTTATTTGTTTGTTTGTTTGTTTGTTTGTTTGTAAGTTCAGTTTATAAATCTCCCTCCCCTGTGAAACAAGGCTCGGGGCGGTGTACAAAAAGTGTCATGTCAATTAAAACAGTTAAAACAGTAACAATAAGCAAATACACAACATAACAATATCAGATGGCCTTGAAATCAATAATTTTTCCTACCCTGTGGGGAGGGAGGTGAGAGAAAGAGGGGGCCAGGCAGGGTGGAAAACTTGCTGTCCTCAACCCTAGGCCTGGTGAAAGAACTGCATTAGGTCCTGCAGGGCATGGATGTCATTAGGCAGAGAGTTTCACCAGGTTGGGGCCAGGGCGACAAAGCCCTGGCTCTGGTTGAGGACAGTCAAATGTCTTTCGGTACAGGGACCACTAGTAGGTTTTTCTCTCCTGAGTGTAATGCTCTTCAGGGGGTATACCAGGAGAGGTGGCCCTGAAGATATGTTGGTCCCAGACCATTTAGGGCCTTGATGGTTAATACCAGAACCTTGAACATGATCTGGTATTCAACCTGGAGCCAATGCAGCTGGGGGAGCACTGGTTGTATGTGCGCTGTCCATAGGGTTCCAGTAAGAACCAGTTGTAAGTTCTGTGGCTGAGTTCAGACCAATGCTCCCTCTAAGCTGTGGAGTCTTGTGAGCAAATATTCTGTTTTGTGAGCTACTGGCATTAAAGTTGTGAGCGAGCGACTTGGTGACTGCATGGATTAGTTTGCTCTGGAGCCATCCTTCCTGAGCGAAGATAAAAATGTGTGAGCCAGAGGCTAAAAACATGTGAGCTAGCTCACACTAACTCAGCTTAGAGGGAACACTGGTTCAGACTGGCAGTTTGAAGCGGGAGGGAGTCATTGCAAAAAAGAGCCGGAACAAACTGTTCTGGGTATTCCCAGTCACACTGTGCGGAATGATGCGGGAGCATACCGGGAGGAGGCACGGGGGAGCATTCACACTGTTGGCCCAGAGGCGTGGCTGTAAGCGGCGTTTTCCTCGTGGCAGATGCCTAGGCACAGTGGCAAATAGGACAGGATTCAGCTGCTGTGGGCCATAGGCACATCCAGCCACATCACTACCCCCCCTTCAAGGCAATCACGTGCACCTTCCTGGTGCCAGAGTGAGGCTAGGAGGTCAGTCAGTGTAAACAGCTGGTGCACATTATTAACATGGGCTGTTCCCGGCTTTTAGCGGTTAGTGTTCACACTTCTGGGAAGCGGAATGAAGCAGGATAAACGGGCTCTCCAGGGTTTGCTACCACTTTCACCAAGTATCTTTTAAACCCGGGAGTGAAGCGCTACAACACGGGTTGAGTATGGGTGGAGAACGCCAGACAGATGTGCCTGTGTGAACGGACCCTTTAATCCGCTTGTGAAGCATTCCTCACACACACCTATATTGGAGCAAACTGCCAGTCTGAACTCAGCCTGTGTCTGTCTCAAGGGTAGCACTGCATAGAGTAAGTTACAGTAGTCTAGCCTGGAAGTGACCATTGCATGGATTACTGTAGCTAGGTCAGGGTGAGACTGAAAGGGGGTCAGTTGCCTGACCTGGCGTAGCTGAAAAAATGCCAGCCTGGCAACATTTGTGATCTGAGCCTCCATTGATAAAGAGGCATCCAGAAACACACTCAGGCTCTTGACAGCTGGTGCCGGTGTTAACGGTACACCATCAAGAGCCAGGAGTTGGCACCCCATTCCTGTGTCTCCCCTACCCAGCCACAGAACCTCCATCTTTGATGGAGTCAGTCTCAGCTGGCTCTGTATCAACCATCCCACCACAGCCTCCATCCCCCTAGCCAAATCTACAGGGGTGGTGTCCAGCTGGCTGTCCATCAACATATACAGCTGAGTGTCATCAGTATACTAATGACATCCCAGCCCAAAACTCCACACCAGTTGAGCAAGGGGGTGCATATAGATGAGAAGACAACCCCCTGAGGAACCCCACATACTATGGGATATCTATGTGACACTCTCTCACCTAGTGCCACCCTCTGTCCCCAACCTTGGAGGAATGAGGTCAGCTACTTCAAGGCTATCCCACAAATTCCTACATCAGCCAACAGATTGTGATTAACTTTGTAGAATGCTACTGTCAGACCGAGCAACAACAGCAGCACCAACTTGTTGCCCACCAAGCCAAACACAGCCCAGTATCTATGTACTGTGACTGTGATGCTGGATGTTGCTGCAGTTTTCAGAAGAAGTGCTTTAGAGCAGAAGAGTTCATGCCAGCACTACTAAATGCAAGCGGTTTTACTGAAGTTTTTCAGCACACTGATTCAGTATGATACACATAGTTTTCAGGTAGTCATTAGTTGCTGCATCATCATCACTTCAAGGACATGGTGAGAGCTGAACAGAGATAAGCTCAACGTTTGGTCATTTGATTGCAGGGTTCCTTGTTTTGCCCTTGATCTTTCAGAGAATTGTGTAAGAAGTGAATAGCTCCTACTTAAGTGGTTTGTCTCAAATTGGTTTTGCTGTTGCCTGAGTAAAATACTTGACAACCCCTCAGGTTTTTTTACGCAAAGGGCATACATATCTTGTACACCTGATTGCAGTTTTATACTCAGTGCTGACTTCTTCAGTTTAAAAAAGCACCCTGCATTGTTGTGCGTGCACTGGAGGTGGGAAGATGAGAACTGCAAAGAAAGAAAACACAGAATTTTCTGGGAGATATCAGCTAATCACCTAAGAATGGTATCACCCAGGTTATGACATTTTGACCTGGTGTTTGTTGGTGTCACCTCCTGGTATGAACTGTTCTATTAATATGTATTTAATAACATCAAGACTTTGCTTCAGGAAGCTCAAGCATTCAAAACCCAAATGGAAAACTATGAATTATAGCAAATGTTTACCAAAATACTCAACAAATCTGAATCTGTACTAATTCATTTACATAAATGGATAAAATGCTAACCAAAGTCAAATATGGAAACATAAAACCATATAACTTGTAGAAAACGAAGGCTTTTTTGAATTCATTGTTGCTAATGGAAGTTTTATACAAGGCACATCTAATTCTTAAGAACAGGTTCCCTTGCTTTTGAACAGAATAGGTTGAAGTGAGCCAGATCATAATTGCCGCAAAAGTATGGGTGAATCAAGATAGTTCCTGAAGCAGGATGGAGCATAAATTAATGACTTGAGTGTCATTTTTGATTGAGTAAAAAAAGGAAAAAGAGGAGTCAGGCATTCATTAATGCAATAGCAACTTCCCTGGGCTGGGCAGACCCCTCTGGGACATGGCAGGGTATTCCAGTGTTGAAATGTCATTTGTTTTTGAGAAACCTGAGCTGGGGGAGATTGCCCTTAATCAGTTTGTGATGCCAGCACACCTTTTCCTCTCCTGTCCCTGGGAATTTTCAGAGTCATGGCTGTACCCAGGTACCTTTATGAGACTCTCTAGTTTCAGGTCCTCTTGGCACTTAGGCTGTAAAAGGGTATTTAAACAAGTCCAAAACAAGAAGGGGAACCCACTAACCCAAGAGGATCTCGGCTACAGGAAGGGGTGGGGTCCTTACACCATCTTGGACTCACCATGCTTTTCCTGAACACGTAATTGCAGTTCTAAGATTAAAAGGGCTGAGACACATCAGTGTTTTGATTTCACAGATATCTTTGGGGCTGTCTCAAGCCTGTCAATACCTTCCCTTTGGCCTGTGTTGTGCTATCTACAATTCTGCTCTTTTCCAGAAATGGATATGACTTGAGATTCAAATGGACCAGATGCATACCATTTGCTATATGTCACATAGCAATATCAACAGCAATCAAAATTAAAGCAACCTGGATTTCACTTTATAAGGCACTGGAAATTATTTGGGGGGGGACGACTAAAATTATAGAGAATTTGTATCCAGTGTTTCTGACTTGTTGCTGAGCATCTATTCGATATTATATTCAAGATTATCTGTAAATTATGTTTGGCTTGAAAAGAACAGAATGAATCAGAGAGGTTCAGGTGCAGGTGTTCTGGGTTCTCCACTGGGAATAGCAAACACAAGAGTGAACACCAGAGCCAATTCATCCTGCAGAACAGATGGTGCAACCCTTTGTTTTGCTTAGTCTCTCCATCACTTTATGACTCATTATGTCATAACTCATGCCATAGCTTCTGAATTTAGTTTGGCTGTGCAAAAATGAATATTTTATTCTATCTAAATAGTACAGCAAAATGTGTTGTGCCAAGAGAACAAATTGGGCTAGATCTTCAGCTTGTTGCATTAGGCATTGATCCATTAAAGTCAACAGTGTTTTGTTGATTTACGTGGATAAGAATGTGACCCAGTACTGATAAGTCACTTGAATGTCAGTGGGTTCCAGCTGGGTTGTCTCCCAACTAGACAAAGTATATAAATCGACACTGACTGCTTTGAGTATAATCATAACTGAAAACTGAAAGGCTGGGTCGGTCATATGCGCTTCCTGATAAAACATAAACATTGTGCACCAATTGGTCTGCTGTAGCCTGAGGACTGCCTTATGTGTTTAATGGGTTGTGTTAATGCTCTGGATCATGCAGGTCTCTGGAGAGGCAGAACAAAATATTTTAAATAAATATGACATATATTTAACTTCTCTTCACTGTTAAAACTCAGGACTAGCCCTGTACACAGAAAATCTACGAAGAATAAATATATGGAGGGAAGAGTGAAGAGCACATCCCCAGCTCACCTCCAACCTCCATATATTCATCCCAAACTCTGTATGATTTGTATGCACATAGGCTATCTCCAGTTGATATGTAGCCTTAAAAAAATAAGTATACAGATTGCAAAAGGGTACAGTTCATAGGTACACCTTGTTCCTGCCTGCATAGATTCTCTACAAAAAGCCATATGAATGTATGGAGGTCAGGACAGAGCTTACTGGCATGGTCCCATTCCCACCCACATATCCATTCCCCTTAGGGTGCCATCTTTGGGCTAAAATATGGAAATTTTGATTTATTTTATTTGCATTCCACCTGGTTCCAGGCCTGGTTATGGGACAGAAATGGTCTTGGTCACCCTGATGGATGATCTGTGCTGGAAGATGGACTGGAGGAGTATGACCCTGTTAATTCTCCTAGAGCTCTCAGTGGTTTTCAATACTATTAAACATGGTATCTTTCTGGACTGCCTTTTGGGGTTGGGACTGGGAGGCACCGTTCTGCAGTGGTTTTGGTCCTACTTCAAAGGCAGATTACAAAATGTGGTGCTGGAGACAGATGCTAAGCCCCTAGGCCCCTAGCCTCTAAGGTCCAGCAAGTTTCCATCTTATTCTCCCAGGTTTTTAACATCTACGTGAAGCTGCTGGGTAAGGTAATCCAAAGATATTGCCACCAATATGTGGATGATACTCAGCTCTATCTTGCACTTCTGGCGGATCCCAGGGAGGCTGTGGAAACCATGAGCATGTGTCTGGAAGCAGTTTTGGGGTGGATGAGGGCTAACAAACTGAAGACTGACAAAATGGAGGTGCTACTGGAGGGGGGGAAGGTCTGATCTAGGAACTGGGTTGTCTCATGTTTGGGATGGGGCTGCATTCCCCCTAAAGAAGCAGGTTTGAAGATTGGGGTGCTGCAGGAGCAGGGTTCCTGCTGGATAAACAAGGGGGCAGCACTGGTTGGGGTGCCTTTCACCAGCTTTGGCTGGTGAGCTAGCAGTGGCCATTCCTCATTGGGAAAGAGCTTGTCATTGCAGTGAATGCCCTGGTATCATCTAGATTTGATTTTTGCAATGCATTCTACATGGGGCTGCTGTTGTAGAGTGTTCACAATCTATAGCTGGTACAGAATACTGTGGCCAGAACACTGACAGGCATGCAGTATGTGGTCTCCCAATTTTGCTTCCAGGTCCAGTTCTAGGAGCTGGTATTGACCTTTAAATCCCGCTATGGCTTGGGGCCAGCATACCTTAAGCACAACCTATTCCGTATGAACCTAACTGACCATTCTGGTTGTATTCAAGGATCCTGCTCTGGATGCCCCTGCCATCTGAGGCTAGATGGGTGGCAATCCGAGAAACAGTCTTCTCCGTTGGGATCCGTCCCCAGTTGGGATCCCTCTGTCTGTCTCCCTCTCGTTGTCTTCTGGCAGTGGGTGAAGACTCTTGTTTTGTTTGTTATTTTGTGTATTCTTGTATTTAAATGCTTTTCTAATGTTTGAAATGTTTTAATGTTTAAAATATTTTAATGTCTATTTGTTTATTTATTTATTGTTTATATTTATATCCCACCTTTCCTGTTGCCTTGGGGATTCTGAATTTGGTGGAAAGGTGGCATAGAAATGTTTTAAATAAATCAATAAATTTTAAAGGAGACAGATCAATTGTTGCTCTTTGCTATACCTGCCACTTTCAGTTGCAGAAATACAACTGAAGCCTCTCTGAAAGAAAATATTCCAAGGCAATGTCCCCGCTATTTTCTCATTATCCACTGGCCAGTGAGGGGGATCAGATCTACCTGGTCTGCCTAGAATTTGCTTCACATCCCACTCCATACGGTGGCTGGGAGGGGGGGCTAAATCACTTTTTGAAATGTGGCTCTTTCACACACCACAGTGCTAGGCAGTTACAAAAATGAAGTGTGCATATCTGAAGACAAACACAAAGGGAGAGCTTATTTTGGTTCTTAGCGGCAGACCTGATAAAGCCTCTAGCACAAATGGATTGTGTGGGTGTGATACCACAGGATGCTCATACCAGAGCTTTGCTTTTTTGAATATATGTCTGATCTTTGGAAGTGGAGTGCATAGGGTCAGATTATAATAAATAGGGATGGCACAAACCAGCTCATGAACATAGTTAATGATGAATTTTGGCCAGTTTGTGGTTCACAAACTAAAGTTCATTAACTGAAGGGCTGTCACAAACTTCCACAAATTTTAAGACAGTTTGTGGCAATTCATGAAGAGCAGAAAGCAGGGGTTTAAATGGCTTGGGACCATTTAAAACACTGCTTTCTGCTCTTAACAAAAAAGGCTGGGCTGTGTGGAGCAGAAAGCACGCAGTTATATGCCTCCAAGCCACTTAAACCCCTCCTTTCTGCTCCCTACCAAAAGCGGCAGGGATCAGAAAGCAGGGGTCACAAACGCTACAAACTGACTCAGTTCAGGAACCAACTTCCTAGTTTGTATCAATTCATGGTTCAGTTTGCGGTTCAGTCATGAAACATGAACCAAAACAAATGGCAAAAATGCAGTTTGTGCACATCCCTATTAATGAAAGCAAAATTCACTTTCTAACCATGTTTTTATCATTGAAATCCAAATGGGAGCAACAAGATACTCTTTTATGCATCAAGACAGCTCCAACCACTGACTTCAAGTTTTTGTTGTAGCTATGGTCCCAGCATGCCAGTTTCTAACAAGCTGTTGTGGGTCAGCCAGGACTCAGCAATAATGAGGACTTCTTAGAAGAAGAGGACTTCTCAGGAGAAGAAGAGCCTCAGAAAAGCAGCTCTGAACCAGAAGAAGCTGGCAAGCAAGAAGATGATCTACAGGCTTGTCAGAGTTCACAGCTGAAGCTGATGCAGAGCCACAGCTGAAGCTGATGCAGAGCCACCCACACTTTCCTGCCCATTTCCAACAGAGGAAACACAGGTGGTCATTGCCAGCCCTCCAGTTTCACCTGCATCCTTTGAGTACCAGAGATGAAGGCTTAGAATGGAGCTTCAGGAAAGAAGACAAAGCACACATCTCCTGGCCTAATGCCAGCTGTTTGCTGATGATGAGTAGCTGCAGGGTTACTCCCAAGCAGCAGGCTGCAAGTAAGACCTTCCAGCAGAGACCTATAAAAAACAGTCAAGGGAGACTGCTTGATATAGAAGCAACTAACTTCTTGACTCAGTGACCATAGCTTTGAACTCTGCTCCTGGGACCCTTGGACTGGCTCTTGACTCTGGCATCTTCCCCCCTGCACCTGTGAATGACCTTGGACTGTTTGACATTACTTCCTGTATAATGCTCTGAATTTGGATGCCGCTCTTTCAGTAACTAACCTTTGGACTGATGTTGACTCTGACCCTCAAATTCAGCTTGGACTGACCATAGATTCTGACATAAGCAATAGGGCTCTAGCTCATTGCTGTTTGGGCTTGAGCAGAAATTTTGTGGTGGTCAGCTTGGACTGACCCTAGATTCTGACATAAGCAATATGGCTCTAGCTGGTTGCTGTTTGGGCTTGAGCAGAAATTATGTGGTGACCCTTTTCCTCTCTTTTTTGCCTATCCCATTTTGTTTTCAGATGTAGTTTTAAGTAAGCCTGGTCTTTATGGACTGGATAAGCCTTAACTGAAGTTGATGGCAGGAATAGTACACATAGCACATAGATAGGGATAACTGTGAAGCACCCATGGCATCTAAAGATGAAGGCAAATTTTCCCAAACTAGTCCCTCACTGGCCGTACTGTAAGGGGAAGGAGACTTCCTCCATGCTGAGCGGCATCAATTGGATCCTTAACTGCTGTGCCACATGGGGGGAGGGAGATGAAGCTTGGAACCTCCCAACATAGTCCCCCCCCTTTTTTTCTGAGCAGGATAGGATAAACAAGGGCAGAAGTGATGATGTTGCTGAGTTTGAAGCTGGGGTGGGATAGGCCAGCTGAGGATGCCTATTAGTGGTAACACATACTCATGGGAGAGAAATAAACTAAATAAACCCAGTTTAACCCATAGATTGGTATCCTGTGTCTTCATTGGGGTTGGTAAAGGACAGTGTTCTAAGTATTAAGCCTAGCTGAAGCTTTCCCTAGTACCACATCTATCAACCCTGTATTATTACCCTTGTATTACAGATGGGCCACTGAGGAACCCAAAGTACTCTTGTGGCAGAGTTGAAAGTTGACTTGGGGCTTCCATGTTATAGCTAAAAACCCTAAGCATTTTACGAGACTAATTCTCAATTAACATTTGTATAACAGGGGCTTTAATGTACACGGATGCACATATCTGTCTCCCTTCTGCAGTAGGTGACCCATCTGCACACTTATCTTGCTTTATGCATTTTGCACTGGAGGAGGCAACCAGCTTGAAGCAGTTAATTTAATTACAAATAAATTAGTGAAATTGAAAAATAGCAGCATTTTTGCAATTCCCTGGCCACTGCAACAACAAGAACAGCAGGAGGTGATCCGGAAGCCACTTATAGCCTTTGTATCTAGCTTTTCATAATTAAAATTACCATGCTTTGCATGGAATTTTCATTTCCCCAAATCTAACCAGAAAGTTTCCTTTATAAGGCTTTTTTTAACCTCCAGAGTATTTCTTTTCATATCAATAGTCAGCCACCTTGATTCTTTTTGGTATGCAGGTTAATGAACTGAACATCAGCACTTTTGCCTCACTATTCCACTAAACCTATTCTGTTTCAAAGCTCATTGGTAACATGGGGTCACCATCTTTTAAGTTTGTACTGATATTCAGATCCTTCTTTTCACAGCTTGCCCCTGGAAGGCAGCTGGCAAGGCATTTGTGCACTGCCAGACTCACCTGCCCTCCGCTGATGATGGTTGTGCTGGTAGAAAGGGGGCGGGGACTGGCAGCCAACCCCAGAAGTGACATTGCATTCAAACAACACTCTAGTATACCCCCTGTCCAATCTTGGTGGTTTGGGGGTTTCTAGATTGATGACCAGAAGCAATATCACTTCTGGGGTCGGACACAGCCTCGTCTCAAAACTCTCCCAGAGGTTTCAGGTACATTGTCCAGATATTACACACTGATTTATAAAGATAACGGGACCTTATGTCCTATGGTACCTTACTCATATCAAAATTCTCTTAATGTCCATCCAAATTTTCTTGGAAGAGGAATCTGCAAATTTGCTTCACATTTTGCACTAGGCAAAAGCCCCGTGACCACCTAGAGTGTTCACAATCTCCCAGAGAATGTTTGTTTGTTGCATCAAAACATTTAGCTTCCTTTTGAATTCCTCAGGTGTTTCAACTCCTAAATTAACTTTGAGTTTAGCTTTTGATGAAATTTTGGTGGCAACACAAATGGAAATTCTTGGCAAGTGCCTCTGCATCACAACTGGGACGGTTGAAGTACTCACAGTGGATATGCCATTTTTTATGCCAGAGCACCGGGTGTCTGTTAAAGCTCATAAACACGGCATATATGCTCAAAACATACAAATTCTGTTTATTGACTGTTTAATCCTCCTGTCTGACTGCCCATCCTGTCTCATTTTGTGTTTAACACTGATCATTAAAAAGGGTGGGTGGAATAAACAAGTGGTGTGTAAAGGCATGAGAGATTCCAGTAATTTATTGTGAAAGGCACTTTGAGATGCAAAGTAAAAAGCTAATAAGATGGAAACACCTTGAAAATGTGACTGGGATTAGATGAATACATTAGAACAGGCAATCACCATTCTAGAACATTTTCAGGTAACTTCTATTTTCACTGAAGCCAAGATGAAGTGATTTTTTTCATGCTGTTTGTATTCTATTTTTTTAAAGAGAGAAGTGAATGTTTACAAGCAGTGATATTATATAACCACATGACAAGATTAGGCAAGAAAAAGCATACCGTTTTGCCAAATATATGTCCATGGAGAAACAAAATTAGTGGCAGGAAGCCAAGGACAAAGAAGCTTCCCACTCGGGCTGCGCTGTCCTTCTAAGCTACACAAAAAGGAGTTACGCGTGATTTCTCATTAAATATAAGGTGGAACGGAGGTTACTGAGCTGAACATTGCACCATTATGGAAAGAAATTTCCTGCATGGAAAAAGAGATTAATGTAAGCAAAGTGTGAAAATCATGTTTAGACAGGTACATGTGAGCTTATCATTCCCATTCTTAACATAAAATAAAAACGATGCAGTCAGACAGCATGAGACATCCAATGAACAATACAATAGGACTAAGATTACAAAATTAGTAAGCAAAGCAGGCAAAAAAAATTAAGATGTGGCGTACCACAAACTATGCAGAATATGAATTACAGGCAGGATTGCCAACTCTTGGTTGGAAAACTCCCAGAAATTTAGGAGTGGAGCCTGGGAAGGGTGGGATTTGGGGAAGGGAGACCTCAGCAGAGTATAGTGTTATAGTGCCCACCCTCTAAATCAGCAGTTTTTTCCAGAGGAATTGATCTGTAGTCTGGGGATCAGTTGTAATTCTGGGAAATCTCCAGGCCACACTTGGAGGTTCAGCAACAAACACACAGGGGACATGGCAAAGTTAGACAAACATAAAGAAACACTGTGTTAGAACAAAACACACTCTAC
>NW_015162020.1:164313-175585 GCF_001447785.1 Gekko japonicus | reverse complement strand
ATATTTTCCACACAAAGTGATTCAGCAAGCATCAAAGCAACCAACATGCCTCCTAGGCAAAAATTGCGTGTTTCAACAGATTCTTCTTCTTTTTTATTTTGATCTCCCTTTTTTATTTGGTTTTTTATTTTGATCTCCCCTTCTGCTATCTTGCAGAGTGCTCACAATCAGTTTAATTTAGCTTAAGATTTTTTGTAGTATTTCTGCTATAAGCATTGTTTGATTTGCTAGCTCTACTATTTTTTCAAGATTTTTCGGGTATTGTAATGGAGACAAAAGGCTTTTATAAAGAGTATCATTTTACTCAGTCTGGGCTAGTGGGCAAGTATCTCCTTTCTCTTCCTCATTCCGGCATTCAAACTTGTTATGTAGCTTTATAGGGACATAAAAATAATCTAATCTGGATTGTTTCTTCTCATAATCAGTAATGAACAGTTGTAAATGGGGAGAGCTTCACAAGTCTACTCTGACTGTAAGGCCATTAAATGGTTTTCTTTCTCCTTTACTCAAGATAAACAGTCTCCCAGATAAAATCTTTGGGTTCCTGAGAAAGTCATCGAATGTTGAGGTCTTCAGTATAGTGCACCACTGTTTTCTCAAAACAGGTGAGGGGATTTCCCCATTCTCTTCTTTTTACTTTTTCTAGCAGTACTGCAGACTTGGCTCAATAAAAGGTTCTTATCTCAAAAGTAATCAAAATCTCTATATGCTTAGTTTCTCCGCCCAAGTTATCTCCCTCTGTTCATGCACTCTTTTAAGCCTGGTTGAGTTCTATAAAGTCATTTGTTAATTTTACACTCTGTTGCCCTGTGATGACATTCAAAGAAGTGGAAATGGATACCTGGACAGAGAACACAAGATCTTGCCTACTGGTCCTGTCTCAGCTGGAACACATACACAGGGTACCATGTCCCTGTGTTGCAATACACATGGGCAGGGATTCTTTTCTGGGGGAACATGCCAGAACAGAGTTCCATAAGCTCTTTGACAAAATCCTTTTTAAAAAAAGTTTAAAAACTCAGAAGTTTTCAGTATACAGATTGAAAACTTCATTTCTCTCTTGAGAGTTCCAGCACCTCTCTCTTTTTTAAAAAAGCCCTGCACGTAGGAATTCTGGGGGCGCACATGGGGGAAAAAGGATCTATACTAAACAACAAAAAATAAAATAAAATAAGAAATAATCAACTAAATGTACAACCTGCACAGCACAGGTCATACCTTCAGAGCCTACAGTTTGGTGTGCAAGCCTGTATGCACAAGTCCTAGTGTCTGGAGGTCAGGATCATATTCTCATCCCCCTCCCCGTCATTTCTTATCTGTTTGTGCATCTGCTCATGCTAGTGCCATTGAAGAATTGCAAACAGTGGGAAAATATTAATGGGTTGTCTTATTGGTATACATGTTGATGGGGAAAAAAGAAGTTTCAGTGCCTTTAAAGGCTGCAAAGAATGGCTGAATACTTCAGCATAGGATGGCATTTTGTGGGTCAGAGAAATTCTGCCCTTGCTCCAAGTGGCTTCTCTACAGTTTGCAACAGTGGGTGCATTGAAAGCAGCCTGCGCCCTGTCTAAAGCTTCTTGGCCTTTCATGAAGATAAACTATCAATTCCTGGAAATACCCAATTTGTTTTTTAAAAAAATCTCCTGTGTGTAGGGTTGCCAAATCAGGGTTGGGAAATCCTTGGAGATTTGGGACTAGAGCCTGGGGAGGTCAGGGTTTAAGGACGGAAGGGACATCAGCATGGCACCCTCCAAAGCAGTCCATTCCTCCAGGGGAACTTATCTCTGTAGTCTGGAGATCAGTTGTAAATCTGGGAGCTCTCCAGGCCTCACCTGGAGGTTGACAACCCTACCAACATAAATTACATTCCTGTTCCCTCTTCTGAGAACAGAAAGATTCTGTTTGCACATGAGTAGAGGCAATTTTACTGATTTCCCCCTTTCCACTGCAGATCCCCATGTTGTACATAAAACTATCTCTGAGGGTCTCCTAATTCTTCAGAGCTTGAGGGGGGCAGTATGCTGGGAAGACTGAGGCAGAGGATCTATTTTACATGAAAGAAAAGCATTCTGCTATTTATTTATTTTAAATATTTATAAACCAGCTATGGTGGCCCTCGTCTACTTCTTTCTCTCAGAGGCAAGATTTTCCCTATGTTTTCCTTTCCCTGTCTGACCGAGCTGCCCCAGTAGTGTGTTTTCTTTCCTGAAGAACTCTGGCTCTTCCACCCTGTCACAGTATAATATTTTGGTTGTTTGCTCAGCCCAGGAATCTGAGGGAAACATTGGGAGTCCCCTTGAACTTAAATGGCACTCGAGACATTATTATGTTACAAATTAACAAAATATTTTATTTAACATCGAGGGGAAAGGTCAGGTGAAATCAGGGGTAAGATTTCTGTGGTAATTCAATATAGATAACTCTAAAGTAAAATCAGTACAGACTTTAGTTGTTTTGTTTCAAGCTAATGAGAGTTTCTTAAGCTATTCACAGTGATTGAAATCATTATGTTGAAAGGCTTTTGTTCCAGTGTTTTCCCCACATCTTTGAGTATTCTCTGCGTCTTTTGGTTTCCAGAAGGCTTGTACAATCTTTCCAGTACTCAGACCACTTCTCTTGAAACACCAGTACTCTTCAGTTTTTAAGAGTCAGTTAAAGGCAGTTATAAAGGCAGTTCCTAACCACAGCAGACCAGGGATCTCTGCACTCTTCAGAGATAACTCCCTGTTTGACTGGGTAGAGGATTTTCTTCTCCCTCTAGAAGATCTAGCCCTTTCTTTGGCCCAAATGTCTAACTACCCACTCATCCTTGCCAACTGTCCCCAATTTTCCTGTCTGTTTTAAAACTGCTCTCAGTCAGGACTGAATTCCAAAACTGTCATTACTTGACTCTTTTCAGCTAGGGCTGAAATCAGACTGAATTCTCTTCAGCATCCAGTTCAGATGTCTTTCTCTGCTCAGCTGATGCTAACCAATCAGATCTCTTGAAACAGCCTCTCACTCAAGACTCTCTGGCTCTGTGAAGAATTAACCCTTCACACTCATTTATCTCTTTGTATAGCACTTCTAAGCTTTTTAAAAGTGCAGTTTGTCACACCTGACATTTTTCTAGCATAGCTGGAACCCAAAGCAGGTAACATCATAATCAATAATTACAATAAAACAAACCTAAAAATATTCTTAAGATAAAAAAGAAAGTAGGAGCAATACCCTAATCCCAGGATAGTCATAATAGTATGCAACAAAAAGTGGGCTATTCAAAAGCCTACTACTGAGTAATCACACCTGGGACTGTTTCTATGAAGCCATCTCCTATATAAGCCTTCACATGTTCCAGATAATGATCAACCAAGAGCAACACAAGAATCCTCCATTGGCAGCTGTTGAGAAAGGAGGCAAAAAATACATGACAAAATGTGTAAACAATCAAAAGAGACAATACATGTCTCTCCTCTCAGAATGAAGTCATAGTTTCATCACTCCTATCTAGGGGTAGGTATATACTATGTAGTTCAGGTATATATGAGCTGAACATTCAGGTATATACGAGCTAAAAAAATACCTTATCAGTATTTTTCAGGTATTCTTTCAGCTGGATATACATTTCAGTATCTTTGTGGCTGTCTGATATAGCTGATCGAAAAAAATCCTGAAAATATTTGGGATTGTCTGGAAATGCCAAATAGCTGCAGTTAAAGAGATCACAATCCCTTTAAAACACCTTTGGAGTGAACTTGTAGCTTGGTATTTAAAGTGACCACAAGCCCTTTAAACACATTTGGAGTGAACATACAGCTTGCAGAAGGCATTTAAAAGGACTGCAATCCCTTAAAATGCCTTTCCCCTCTCCATTGGAAACAATGGAGGATGGGAGCACCTTCTTTGGGGGCCCATAAAATTGGACCCCGTGGTCCAATCTTTTTGAAACTTGGGAGTTCTTCTGAGAGAGGCACCGGCAGCTATGCTACAAATTTGGTACCTCTACCTAAAAAAAAGCCTCCCCTCCCGATCCCCAGATAGATTCCCCATTATACCCTATGAGGGCCAGTGACTATAATGGTCCCCATGGGGTATAATGGAGAGGGAAAAATGCAGGATTCCTGAAAAATCCTAAATACAAATACCATACCAGTACTGGGAACTGAGGAATATTGGGAAATGCCAATATTTTTTGCCTCCATTATATCTGAATCTGAAAAATGCATGCACCTATTCCTATCAGCATGACTAGCCAGTCTATTCTCAAGGCTATGGAGAAAAGATTTCCTTTGCCCTTGTTCCCATCATCCAGGCCCAAATGAAACAAACACAAAAGCAAATCACACTTCTTACCCAGCTCCACAGGCTCTAAGGGGTAGCAGGATGACTAGGAGTTTGTCCCCCTAGTGTTCCCTTCTCAGCAACTTGATTGTTCTCCCATCCTTAAATCCTGGGACAAATGCATATCTGTATCACAAATGCCAGCATGAATGTGAAATTCAGTCTAAGTATCTGTATAGTATTAGCCACGCACAGCATCCCCTTACACATGACTGCCGCTATATCGAGTCTGGGGTTTGCCAAAATTGCAAAACATAATGGAACTAATATAAATAATAATATCACAAAAAAACTGTTACCATTTTCATCTTCCCCAGATTTCTATCCACATCATGCCCATAAGACTGAAAAAAATGTTTCTTTAAAACTTTGTCACCTGTGTAAATATAAAAGATTTATTACTATTTACCTTTCCTAAATCAAAACTGTTTTACTAGCAACAATATTTTATAGTCTTGGAAGAATAATGATTCTTTGTAAACTAAAGTAATGGATATTCCCTCTTTGATTGCCAACTTTATGATGGCAAAATTGATTCACATCACACCAAGGGGGTGGAAAAACAACAGAAAAGCAAAACAAAAGCAATTAAAATGAATTTTGTGTGCCTGATGGCTTAAAAACTCTGTGACCAACAGCAATAATACAAATGAACAGTTACAAAGGGGAAGTCTAATCTAATACACTCTCCTGTTAGTGCCTCAGGCCTACAGTGAATTTTCAGAGCAATATAATTGTGAGTTTTATGAACCTTCACTTCATAACAAAATTAGGAGCTGCCTATTTGTTACTGTCCAGAAAGTAAGGGAGGGAAGTAAAATCAATGAGTAGTTAACCTCATCTTTTAAGAAACTGGTCTGCAGAAAGAAATGCAATCTTAGCTGAAAAGTCCTACCAAGCTCTGATTAATCTGTGTAACGACAGAAGTAACCAAAATACTCTGTGTGTGAGGGGATGCAAGGAGAGAAGCAGTTTTGGGGGAAACTAACAGAGAATTAAAACCTACAGCAGCAGGCATTGTGGAGACCAGTTGCTATAGAAAAATAAATTTAGAGTCCAATGGCACCTTTAAGACCAACAAAGGTTTATTCAAGGTATGACCTTTCCTGTGCACACACACTTTATCAAATACATTAGAATGGCAGTCAAGGTTTAAACTTACAGCCAGAGAATGAGCAGCAAATTAAGATGCAACATGATGATGATCAAGATATGCCAACTGACACTAAATAACAAGTTAAGGTTATAAGGTCAACAGTTGTAAAGCAATAAATATGTCAAACTAGCAGATAAATGTCTAAAGGTGTCTTTTCTAATTGTGGGAAGTATCTGGAAATCTTCATTATCTCCTGTCAGGCAGGGAGGGCACTTAACACTACATCACAGTCCAAAAAATGCTGTTATGTCAGCAGACATCCTAATATCCCTTGCATACATTCAGTATTCGAATATACTATTATGGAAAAGAAATACACTAAAATACATTAAAATACAGAGGATTTATAGTCCTTCTTGTTGAGAATACATATGTGAGGACTGAATGAGTTAGCATATGTAATGAGATTTTTTAAAACCCAAGATCCCTGTTGAATCCTGGGGAGGTTTTTGTTCCAAATCGATGGTGTGTCCTCATTTGGAGTACTGTGTACAGTTCTGGTCACCACACCTCAAAAAGGATAATATAACATTGGAAAAAGTGCAGAAAAGAGCAACTAGAATGATAAAAGGGTTGGAACACTTTCCCTATGAAGAAAGATTAAAGTGGTTGGGGCTCTTTAGCTTGGAGAAATGATGGCTGAGGGGTGGCATGATCGAGGTTTATAGGATTATGCATGGGATAGAGCAGGTTGAAAAAGAAGTACTTTTCTCCCTTTCTCACAATACAAGAACTCGTGGGCACTCCATGAAATTGCTGAGTGGTCGGGGTATAACAGATTAAAGGAAGTACTTCTTCACCCAAAGAGTGATTAACACATGGAATTCACTGCCACAGGAGGTGGTGGCGGCTACAAGCATGGACAGCTTCAAGAGGGAACTGGATAAACATATGGAGCAGAGGTCCATCAGTGGCTATTAGCCTCAAGGTATAGATAGGAACTCACAGGCTGGGGTAGGTGATGCACTGTATTCTTTGTGCTTGGGGGGGGAACAGTGGGAGGGCTTCTAGTGTCCTAGCCCCACTGCTGGACCTCCTGATGGCACCTGGTATTTTTGGCCACTGTGTGACAGAGTGTTGGACTAGATGGGCCATTGGCCTGATTCAACATTGGCTTCTCTTATGTTCTCTTATGTTCTTATGTCAAAGAGATTCACTGTTAGATTTAGTTCAGTTATGAACTCCCTGGTTGTTTTTCATCAAATCACTGACCATCATCTTCAGGTCACCTTGTTTAAAATGGGACCAATACACAACCAGCCACAATGGATTTTGGAAAAGCAGAATTTGTATTTTTTCATTTATTTAAAAATGTATAAGCCTGCCTTTCTCTCAAGAAAAAAAAGGACTGAATAGGTAACAAAATAAATAGGTAGGTAACAACATAAAACTGAATGAAAATAAAAATAATCACTAAACTAAATAAAACTAACCCACACAAAATAAAAACACAATGCACTTATAGACAGCAATAACCACAGCAAACTAATATCAGTGCTTAGGAGGAAAGATCACTTCTGTTATCTATTAACTTTCCCCCCATTTATCATAGTCCTAATTCATAGATCACTTTTTAACACACCACAAACATAAAATATAGCAAATTCTGCAATCCTTTCAGAAAGTCAGCAGGGTGGGAGCCTTCCTAACCTCTTTCAGAATCCAGCAAGAAGATAGCTGCTGAAATGGAATGGATGGGGGGGAGGCACTGTTGAACAAAACTGCTGCGTAGATTCATAGAGAGAAATGTGATCTTTCCAGTATGTGAGTCCCAGGTCATGAAGGGCTTTAAAAGTAAGCACCAAAACTCACATTGAACCAGAACACATGGTGCCCAATTTAATATGGCATCTATTTGAAGGATGAATAAGTCACAAAAGGCTAAACTACACATTAGCTTTTGTTGACAGGGAACCCGGACTCAACTCGCTTTCCCTGCAACCACACAGCATCTGTGAGGAAAGACATTTTTAAATCCTCCAGGACCCTGATGGAGCTTGGGATGATGGCACCATTTTCCCTCCCTCACCATTTTCCTGAGCCAAAATGGCTGGGGAGGAGTAATTTGTCCATCTTTGGATCTGGGTGTGGATAATTCTGTCTTTGTTGGGGAACCTGGACCCAACTTGTCAAAAAACAAAATGTGTAGTTTGGATCAAAGAGGCAACAAGCTGCAAGTGATTCCACACTTTATACAAGGTGATCAATTGAATATCACGAACAACTACGATTCTGGGATATATGGCTTCTTCTCCAGTAAGATTGTTTTCTTCTTGGATTGGGAAAGAAACAGCCCCTTACTATGATGACCCAGCAGCTGTTGTACAGGTGCGAAACTACTTGGCATGGTGCTATGCTTGAGATGAACATTGCCAGGAAATTTTGCATGTTCAGGAGCTCTCCTTGTATCAGTGAAATTTGGGCAAGGCAAATTTGCCTGGCGACTGCGATCATGTAGACACCCTCATGATACCAAGCTTTGAGTAGGGCTGTTGGGACTTAGTGTCAGCTCACATGAGCAGAAAATATATCCAGCACCCCCTTGAAACAGCACATCACAGGGCAAGTTGCATAGTGGCAGGCAATTTTTCATTAAGGTAAGTCTGGGCGCGATCACACCGCAACATCTGGGAAGTGGCGTGTACCCGTCCCCGATCCGTCCCTTCAGGCCAAAAACGTGCAGTAAAAAAACCCTGAGGAAATAGTAGGACCAACCTGAAACGCTGCAGCAAGTGCGGCTGTGGGATCGCCAGCGCACCCGTCTTCAGAAGCATTTGAGGCTCCCGGCCGAACTGCACATGTGCACACATGCGCAGCCGGCTGCCTCGCTCTCTCTTCCATGGCTCCCCCCCCGGCATCTGATCGTGCCGGGGAGCAACTGCGTGGCGGCTCAGGGGATCTGTCTGATCCCGCCGCCATGTGTCTCTTTTGGTGCGGCTCTAAAAAGCTGCACTTTGGCCACGTCAATTTCCCCCGTGTGACTGGGGTCTCTGTCGGCCAATTATCAACCTTTCAGAAACCCCTAATATCTTTGTAAGGAAGGTTCCCCAGAGCACAGTTTGAAATTACTTTACTAGGTGAAAATGTCACATTACAATTGCAGGTTAACATGTCAAGTTTAGGCCTAACTTATAATCATACACCTATTTGAAGGACCAAGTAGGATATGTGCTCCTCCTAAGCACTTAATTTCTTTAATAAAATCTCATATTCTATGCTCTGGGAAAACAAAATATATCAACCTCAAAATCAAGCTGCAGTGCTGAAAAAATTAAAATGTGAAAGAGGTTTTTAAACTGGATCATTTTACAAGTAAATAGACAGTAAATGAACCATATAATTTACTGTGGTTAACAATACATTACTTTAAAAAACATACCTCTGTGAGCAGCATTTGTTTTCCCATTCTAACAGTGGAGAAAAATGCTAGATTCAAATTGTTTATGGAAGAAAAGGTATGGGGTGAAAATGTAATGTCTGAGAGCTGGTTGTAAATCTGACATTCATTCAAGTGTTTGATTTCCCTTGCTCTTTGCCGCAGTACTGCTAACTCAGTCATTTTCTAATTGGAAAATCAATGTACAAATTGATGAACATTGATGACACATTAGACCCTGCTATTAGTATGCTAAGGTGTAGTAAGTTATTCTCTGGATACTGTATTTAAAGCTGCAAAATGTGTAGAAAACTTCATTAATTTGTTCTAATTGCAAAAATGTAAAGTGATTGTAGCTCTTTCCATAAGGAGAGGCATCTATACTTCCACAGCTGAAACTGTCATGAATGATCAACAGACTGATTAACACTCCTCAATTCGAATTGCAACTTGATTACAAGGCTGTGTCCTGCTAGGGGCTGGGTCCAGAAATAAATTTACTGCAGCTGGACCTAACAGGGTTGCCAGCCTCCAGGTGGGGCCTGGAGATCTCCCTCTATTGGAACTGATATCCAGACAATGGAGATCAGATCCCCTGGAGAAAATGTTTACTATGGAGGGTGGACTTTATGGAGTTGTGCCCTCCTGAGGTTCCTCCCCAGCTCTGAACCCCAAATATCCAAGCCTCCCTCAACGCAGAGCTGGCAACCTTGCTGAGTAGCATGGAGATTGATTCAGCAAATGATGAAGCTGAACTGAGGCCTTTACTACTCTTACAAAGGGTCCCTCCCCTCCAGAAACAGGTATCCAGTATTTAAAGGTGCCACGCCTGGTTTTGGTGGTGTGTATTGTGCTGGGGCTGAGGTGGTTCAGAGCTTTGAGAGGCGTGAGGCAGGGGTTGGGGGAAGACCTCTTGTTCAGCAGCAGGTTTTAGGGTGGAGGGTCCTGTGTCCAAGTCCAAATCAGAAGGCAGGGCTGTATCCCAGAGTGAGCAGAGGGACTCAGTATCTTGGGGTTCCTTCTGCACATCAAAGGAGGCTCCTGGAGGTATTTCAACTGCCTCCATCTGCAGTGATGTTAGCTGCACAGATGCTCTGAGTCTTATGGAGACTTCTTGGAATCATAACCAATCTCCAGATGACAGAGACAAAATGGCTGCTTTGAGAAAATGGCTGCTTTGGAGGGTGGACTCAGCAGGGCATTATACCCTGCTGAGGTCCCTCCCCGGACTCTACTCCCAGATCTCCAGAATTTCCTAGTCTGGCACTAGCAACTCTAGGCTTCAGTCTTCAGCCTCTTCTCCAGAGTCTATACTCTGATCCATGATAGAGTGCAGGCAGCACTCAGATGTCCCCCTCTAGGGCTGCCAAGTCCCCCCGGGGGACGGATAACCCCCCGCTTTGGAGGGCCGATTTCCACTGCCGTGGAATTGGGCCCCGGGGGGAACCCCACCCCAGCGTGCACGTCAGCCGGAGGTGACGTGATGACGCCGGGCACAGCCATCTGAGGGGAAAACTCAAGACGCCGTCCGGGAGCCCCCCGCCGCGGAGTGAAACGGACTTGGGAACCCTACCCCCCAATGCTTGACAATGTTTTAAATTGTATTGCAGATGTTCTACAATTATTTTAGAAATAATTTTATTGTAGAAATTAAATTATATTAGACATTCTCATAGCTAAACCAAAATTAAGGACAGGCAAAGTTCAGAGTGAACTTTTATAGCATTAAATAATGGAAGAGAAGAAATGTTCTCAATTGGAGGCTAGCTTGGAAATATTGGGAACTTTGTTTCCTAGTTCCAGGCTGGTTTCTCTGTCCAACTGCAAGGGGAAAATCTGTCAGTATTATGAAGAAACCTGAGGGCTTGGGAGCCACTTTATTCAACCAAACTGTCCAAACTATATATCTAATCTCCAACAGATGGTGCTGTGCGGATACTTAGTCCCAGGAAAAGGAAGCTCCCTCTGGCCCAGGAGCTTCTCCTACATACTCTGTAGACTTCCTGTAACTGTAGAAAAATGCAAAAACTAAGAAAATCCCTCCAGGGATGGCTGAATTCCCCCCAAAACCCTTTGAAATGGCCTCTGCAGGGATCTGCTTCAGACACCAACTGTGAGAGAGAGGTTAGAACGTTCAGGGTTGGGGGGGAAGAGGCTTCTAACCGGCTCTGTGAGTCAAAGGGTGTGGGGGAAGGGCCCTTTCCAGGCCTCCTTTGGCCTTTCAGGGAGGGAGGGAGCCTTGGGGCCTGGCCTGGGGAGTCCCTAGAGGTTTTGAAGTGAGATTGGGGAAGGGAGAGGCCACAGCTGGGTATAATGCCACAGAGTCCACCTTCTAAAGCAGTCATTTTCTCCAGGGAGACAGATCTCTGCTGCCTTGAGTTCAGTTGTAAGTCTGGGGGGGGGGTTTCCTTCAGGCCCCA